>NW_020946557.1:9907913-10018178 GCF_900497805.2 Vombatus ursinus | reverse complement strand
GATAGATAGATAGATAGATAGATAGATAGATAGATAGATAGATAGATAAAGTCAATATGATTGATTTCCTTTAAAATCCTATTTTATTTTATGCACTTAAAAACATTATTATAAGGAGAGGTCCTTAGGCTTCACCAAAGAGGTTCATGATACAGAAAAGGTTAAGAACCCCTGAACTAGATTATCTGAACCTATGTGTAGAGCCATAACTAATAATTCTGGCATCTAAAGCAAATAATGAGAAATGTACCTTCAAATCAACTTTTTTAAGACAATTTCATTTGAATAATGAGAGGAAAGATAAACCTTAAAGAGTATCCTGAGACCTCAAGACGTAAGGATCTTTGGGTGTGATTGACTGGAATGATTCTGATACTCCTCAGCAGCTGCTAGGGAGTCAGAGAGTTAGAGGAATGAAAAGGTGCAAAACAGGAAATAATTCATCTAGAGTATGAGTCAAAAAATCATCTAGTAGCTTCCCATTTTAATTAATTAATTACTCTTACTGACTATTGAGGCTACATGGTATAGTGAATATGAACTAGCTTTGGAACTGGAAAAACCTTGGTTCAAGTTCTGCCTCTTACATATATTACCTATGTGACTATGACAAATTACTTAGCCTCTTAGTGCCCTGGGCAATTCCCTAAACCTAAATTACAGATGAATTACTAATTGGTACAAAAAGTTTCCATTTAGGGAGTTCCTTGGGGTGAATTTCTAGGATCTTTGATCTAGGGCTGGAAGGGAAATCAAAAGCCAGGTAATCCAACTCTCATTTTACAAAAGGAAACTGATGCCCATGGAGATTAAACAACTTGCCCAAAGTCACATGGGTTTTAAGTGTCAGAGGTGGAATCTGAACCCGGGTTCTTTCACTGCAGTGCCAGCTTTCAAAAGAAAGACCTGGACACATACATACAAATGCTTGCAAACTAAGTGCTAAGCTCTTATGCTAATACTTCATATATGTTGTTAGCACCTCTAAATTTTGACTCCCCGGTAGAGAACTCATCAACCTGTCCTCAATAATGGCTCAGATTATATCAATGTAACTCAAGCTCTGGCCACCACTCCAAAGTCTAAAAAAAAAAAACTTTGAATATGAGCCTAATGACTAGCTCACAGTTTATTTCTGGTTCTCCTCTTGAATCTATTGAAGCCTCTGCAGCTTGTTAGGACCTGCCAGAGCTTGAGCTCCCCTGGAATATCATTCAAGAGCCAAAGGTCACACCATGCCATGATGAGGCAACGCAATAGGGCTTTAGCCAAGGTTTCCCTAAGTCACTTAAATCCATACTCTCACTCCTGAAATTGATAGGGGGTCTCATTCACACGTTGCTCTCTACCCTACCCTCTCAGCAGAGGTGACCTAAGAAGAAAGTTCCTTTTGAATTCAATCTGAGCTCTAGATTCACAGTTCTCAGTAGCTGGAGGGCAAATTGGTGCCCTATGTTTGTGAGCTGGTGCTTCTTCCTGTATTTTATTTTTTAAAACCCCATTTGAGCTTTTTGCCTCATGTCCTCATATCTGCAACTATATAATGAACTGAGTGAAAAGAAAAAGCTTTCCACATAGAAAACCTCAACCTATAATGATACCAACAGACCTTTCATTTCACTGGTTGCCTGGCTGACTCGTATATTGGAAACAAGTGAAGATGGGAAAAATAACAAGGAACTAGTTTCTGCTGAGGGGAACAAATTCTGTGGTTATGAAGTTGTAAGGAATAGCACAATGAAAAATAATCTTAGACTCCTAGAAGGAAGCAATTCTCAGCAGTAAAGCAGTAACAGGGAACTGAAAATCTTGCGAAAAACACTCAAAATAGATTGTAATAGCACAGAGACATTACAATGTTTCATGCTGCAGGGTAAATTGAATGATAGACAAACTGGACTTGAGAACTCTTGACATTAGCTCTCAGATCCATTTTATTTGCTTTTCTATTTTTCTTCTCTAAGGCTTTGGAAGTTTACTTTCCTTGTTTAGTCTAACAGTCCTGTATATACATTCCAGCAACAGGAGAAAACACTTAAAGACATTTATTAATTAAAGTCCTGTTTGTACTTGTACTAAGGAGGGTAATCATTTGTTAACTTAAAACAAGGACCCTGTACCTTAAAGTAATGGATGAATGAAGGTGGATCTTTGCTGTGAAATTCAAGAAAGGGTGAAATTCAGATATATGCATAGAAATTCTAACACATTATCTTTTGCCTACAAGTACTCCTGCCCCTAAATGAAGGCAGAGGATCTGAGTTCAAACAAACACGCACTTGAGTTCAGCAAGAAGACTCTCAGTTGTTCAGTTGTATCCATCTCTCCATAACCCTATGGACCACAGCTCACCAATATTGTCCATGGGGTTTTCTTGGCAAAGATACTGAAGTGGTTTGCCGTTTCCTTCTCCAGTGGACAATCAGTAGAGCCCTAATTAATAGCTATAACAATTGTTCTTCCTAGCTATAAACACCAGTCCTGATTTTATCATTTACCAGTTACTTGTATTCTGCACATCAGTTGATTCTTGCAATTTACATACTGAGACAAATGTAGGCATAATTACATACACACACACACACACACACACACACATACCATGTATAGTAGAAGCTTAATAGCTTATACCATAATATAGTAATAATGGAGACAAAGTGATAACTGAGGAAGTTGTAAGCAGGCTCTGTGCTTGGTACTAGATTGTTTTTGAGGTCCTTCAAATTCTATAATTCAATTCTTACATTAATCTCTAAATATTAACTTATAATTATATTTATTAGTTAGGTATTGACAATTTTATTTATTAATCTTGGTAGTAGCTTGTAATTTAGTTAGATAATCTAAGAAGTGTTAAAAATGCTGGATTTAGTATCTTAGGACCCAGTTTAGAACTCTGGATCTGCCACTTTTGAACCTGTATGACTCTGGGGAAGTCATTTAGCCTCTCTAGGTCCTCAGTTTCCTCATTTTTAAAATGAGTGTTTAGACTATGGAATCTCTAAGGTCTCTTCCAGATCTGTCTGTGATCCTATCGTAGCCTAGATTTGTCACCAATCCATCCACTCTCCCTAGGCTTTCTCTCTGGGCTGGGGCTGGTTCAATTACTCTCACCTGAATTCACTTCAGCGGGTGGGGTAGTATACCCAGAGGAGTGGTCATAGTCATGATCACTAAGCTACTATCCAAACCCTATTTAAGGGGTACTAGAGAGTAATCCTTGTGCATGAGGGATGCATTCCTACAACTCAGTACTATAGATCCTGAGCCCCCACCGATATGCTCCCCATTTACACGAAATTTATCACAATGATACCATGAACTCTTTTTTTAAAAGAATGCTTTTATTTTATTTTTTCTCAATTACGTGTAAAAACAATGTTTAACATTCTCTACCTCCCTCCCTCTCCTTGAGAAGGCAAGCACTTTGATATAGATTTTACATGTGCAGTCATGTAAAACATATTTCCATATTAACCATTTTAGAAAAAGAGAACACAGACCAAAGGAAGAAAAGAAAAAGAAAGTTTAGAAAAGATGCTTCAATCTGCATTCAGACTCCATCAGTTTTTTCTCACCATTAGCTCTTAAACATAAAATATTTACTTAATGAAATGGCAAAAGCAGAAATAATCCTAACATTTACTCAACAGATGGAAAGAACAGAAATAATCAAAATATAACCATATACCCATAAACTTGGGTTATACTCTCCCAACAGGGTCCATGGGTAAAGATGGGCACACACCTACAAAAAAGTAAGGAAATCCATGTCTGGGAGAACTCACATCTCAGGATGATGGGCCTTAATGTGCTAGATCTTTGTGGATAACTATCTGCAATGTATTTCACCTGCTGTACAAAACTACTTCACTGCTATCTACTACTTTTCTGGTCCTCACAACATTCCTACTCCTTGTTTGCTACTTTCTAGCAACTAAAGCAGCAACAAATTCTGTGAGCATACAGTTCAACTTCAGCAGGATACTAAGAAAGTGTTACAGTTTGTTGCTGATTAGCAATTGCCTTAAGGGAGAACTGCTCAGCTCCTCAGATCTGCTTTGAGGCTCCTGGGAATTTTTCCCTCTCTACTTGTAGATAGTGATAGAGGAGGGCATTCTGTTTCATCCAATCAGCTCTCAGTGAAACTAAGCCTCTTCTCACAGAAAAGCAGTTGCAAGGCCTATATTTCCTCCTGTATTGCTCCCTCCCAAACCCTAGAAGAAAGTAAAAGGCATGCTTGAGAGTTTTCCTTTCTTTTAGAAGCTACAAAGGAAACTAAGGAGCAAGAAGAGCAGTTAGATGGGTGCAGTGGATAAAGCACTGGGCCTGGGGTCAGGAAGACTCATCTTCCTGAGTTCCAATCTGGCCTCAGACGCTTAATAGCTATGTGACCCTGGCCAAGTCACTTAACCCTGTTTGCCTCAGTTTCTTCATCTGTAAAATGAGCTGGAGAAGGAAATCACTAATCACTCTAGTATCTTTGCCAAGAAAACCCCACAAGGGGTCCCAAAGAGTCAGACACAACTAAATAACAACAAAAGAGCAATAAGCTCAGATAGCTCTCCATATAGCAGTAGGATTCAGCTCTTTTACGATGACCTTCCACCAGGTGTAGAGTCTATGAAGTTTCAGTCAGCTGACTTAGCCCCTATGAGCTTGCTGCATGCTACTTTTGTAAGGAAATTTTCTCATTGTCTTCTGTGTCTTCTCTTCCCCACTCATCGATGCTCTTCTTCCTCTTTTTCTTCTCCTTTACAATTCTTCTGATGGCTTCTTCCTACAGTTTCTAATGTCTTATTGGTACTTCCTTTTAAGCAGTGACCCATCTCTTACTTTTCAGGTAAAACTCAAAAATTCTAACTTTCTGAAAAGATACAACCCCAGAAGTCCTTAGATAAACTTCCCATAGCCTACAATCAATTACTTGATCTATTATTTCTAAGTTACAACCTTCAAAACACTAAAAACGAATTAGGAAAATTATCACAACACCCAATAACTATCTTTACTTCAGTAATTGGTCTGTCTTCCAACAGGTCTTTTCATTATGTTTATTGGAGGGAAAAGTTCTCTTTCAGGTCTTTAGAACGTGCAGTAGCTTCATCTGAACATTATATACGAGTGACCTTTTTTCTTCTCAAGCTGTTTTTACTATTTTCCTCACAGAAATGTTCTTCTGCTACTTTCTGTGAGTGAGTCCACATGCAAAAGGAGCAGAACCCTATACTATGAATTATTATTATTTTACCAATGGGGAAATGAAATGAAATAATTTGCTCTAAGGCTACCATCACTCGATTCAGACTATTAATAGCATAAATTGTAACTGAATATCAGGATCCTCTGCTTAAAGACCTACAATAAGGGTGAACTCACTACCTTCCAAATAAAATCATTCCACTTTTGGACAACTTTAAGTGTTAATTTTTCCTTATCTCAAGCTGAAATTTCAATTTCTATACATTGATCTTTATTCTGCCTTCTGCAGTCAACAGAATATGCCTAATTCAGGGGTGGGCAACCTGCAGTCTCAAGGCCACATGTGACCTTCTAGGTCTTTGGATATGACTTTTTAACTGAATCCAAATTTTACAGAACAAATCCTTTTATTAAGGTGATTTGTTCTGTAAAGTTTGGATTCAGTCAAAAGGCCACACTTGAGGATCTAGAGGGCTACCTGTAGCCTCAAGGTCATAAATTCTCTACCCCTGGCCTAATTCTTCCTCCACATGACTCAAAACCTTTCAAATACTTGAAAAACATTCTCCACATTGGTCTTCTCCACAGCCAGCTAAATTTTCCTGCAAAGGTGCAATGGATACAATACTGGGTTTGAAGTCTAGCTCTGCTACCTGCTATCTGCCTGGTCTTACACTTTTTTGATCGTCAGTTTGTTCTTTGTTGAGGTCCATGATTTTTTTTTAATTTTATATCCATATATCAATATAATTGGTCTCCTTTGTAGTCCTATATATTTTATTTCATGCACTTAAAAACAATATTTGAGAGAACAATCCCACACCTTTTACCAGATTGACAAAGGGGCCCATAACACAAAAAAGGTTAAGAACTCTTGCTTCAAGGCCCTTTTCTTCTAAGGTTTTTCCCCCAAAGTTCTTCCCAAATTATGGAACCCAGAAAAGAGCCCAATACTTTACATGTGGCATGACAAAAACATAATTTAGCATGACCATTGTTTATCTTATATAGACAACATGCCTCTCAATACTATTTAAGATAGCATTAGCTTTTGGAGGATCATCACATTGTTGACTCATATAGAAGTTACAGTCCACTGAAGCCCTAAGATCTTTTTAACATAAATTGTTACCTAGCCATGTCTGCTCCAACCTGTATTTGTGCACTTGACTAAAGCCAAATGTAATATTTTTTCTTCTGATAAAATTTCATGTCATTAAATATGGCTCATTGTTCCAATCTGTCAAGTCTTCCAAGATCCCAAATCTGCCACCAAATATATTAGCTATCCCTTGAAACTTTGAGTCATCAGATCTGAAAAACAAGCCATCTATGACTTCATCCAATTTATTAATAAAGATGTGGAATTGGACAGGGCCAAGAGAGGTCCCTGGAATGCTGCTTGAGAGACTTCCCTCCTAAGGTGTCACTGACCCCATTCATGACTGTTCTTTGAGTATGGTCTTTCAACAAGTGCTAAATCTACCTACCTATATCATCAACTAGCCTTCATTTCTTTGTCTACTTTCAACAACTTTGTTGAAAGGCAAGGATTCTGTCAGCTACATTTCCCTGATCTTGTCACCTGTAACCTTGTGACTAAATGAACTCAGGTTAGCCTGGCATGACCTGTTCTTAATGTTGCAATGCTGGCTCTTAAATTTCACTACTTCCCTTTCTAAATGTTTGCAAACTATCCCTTTAATTATAGTACATTTTTTGTCAAGAATGGTAATCAAGCACTCTGTACTATAATATGCAGACTTCCAACTCTTCCATTTTTAAAAAATCAATACATTTGTCCTACTAAGTTCTGAGGTAATATTACTATTCTCCACAACTTTTCCAGCATCACACAGAACTACTATGAAGTTACATCTCCCAGTTCTTTCAGGATCCTGGGATGTTTATCCTGACATGGTGAGTTGACCCCAGCAAGATCCAACAAGCCAAGATCACACGTCAATGAGTGATTTTACTCTCAGAATCTCAGTCTCTTAAATCTGCATGGATGGATAGATGGATGGATGGATGGATGGATGGATGGATGGATGGATGGATGGATGGATGGATGGATGGATGAGTGAGTGAATGAATTAATGAATGAGTGAATGAATGAGTGAGTGAATGAATGTGTCATATATTAAACACATATAACATGCCAAGCACTGTGCTAAGCAGTGAAGATACAAACAAAAAAGTAATACAGTCCCTGCTCTCAAGGAATTCACATTCTAATGGGGGAGACAACATGTATAGAAGGTCTCAACTGCAAGTCAGATGGAAAGGCTTCATGGTTCCTAGGATACAGTAGCAAAGCAGATACTAATGCTTTTTCTTATTCTCATTTCCACTGGTAAAATCACATTGGTTTCTAGCATTGATGACCATTTGACAGTGCCAAGGACAAGAACTTTCTTTCCTGGGTCTTCAATAGTTGTGGCTGTGGTACCTGCAGGAGCAGTTGCCAGGCTGCATCTCCACAGGAATAATGACTTCTCAGGATAATGGCCATGGGCACTTGGCTGGAAGCACTGCTATTTCAAAGGCTCCTGGGTTCAGGGTCCTGGGCTGTTTCCATCAGGGTCTGAAGGGAGATGGTGGTGAAGATTTGACTTGCCTGGCACATACTTTCTTCTGTCTCTCCTTCAGAGTGCCTTGCTGCTTCAGCTCAGCTGGCTTGCTTGCATCTCACATGAAAGGGGTAAGGAATGGCTACTCCCATTCCCAGGGTTCCTGGGACTATCTACTTATTGATGGCAGTTAACTAACAGTTGTTGCTGATAGTAATGAGGAGGGTGGGCCCCATCTCCACAACGAATCTTCCTTTACTGATGGCTACAGGGTCTGGGCTGGAAGTGGGTGATGGTTTGGGGGAGATTGCTATTTCCATGGTTATAGGGATCTATAATTCCATGTGCATATCCAAAGCTTAATCCCCTGAGTAGCACATGAGAAATTGGCATCAAAATACAAATAAAAAAAAAAAAAACTCCAGCCTAAAGCTCAGAACTTGGCTCTGTTCATCTTTTTGTTAGATCATCTTTAACTTCCATGGGTAAAATGAGAATGATATCTTTTGGCAAAATCATCTGAGTGATTCAACTAAAAGATGCTAGTTATAATATAAAAAATTAAAGCTATCACATCTGCTATGCCAGATGTTGTTCAGACAATTGATTTCTCTCCCCTGCAAATATACATCTGTGTATTTTCAACAGATTTAAGGAAAGTAGTTTTAAAGTGTGCCTGTAGAAAGCATGAAATGCCTCTTGCCTGAAGTAGGCTTCATACCTCAGTTCTACTCTCTCTTTTGCAGATTCTATGTAAGAAGATTTTGCTCAAAAGAATCATCTGGAACTCCTGACATGACAGACAAGATGGACTTGAGTTTTTATAAATGAGGAGAATAGCTGTGAGAATTTTGTCAGTATATTATTGTAGCTATTAATGATTTTCAATTAACCTTTGTGCCTACTTGGCAGGCTCCATAATGGTCAGATATCTGTGCTATAGAGCAACGTCACTCTTTACAAGGTATAGCTAAATTGACAATAAGGAACATGGGAGAGGAGGTGCCTGGGAAGAACAGGAATCATGATTAGTTTGATTTTGTATTTACAAAGAAAGGATAACCAAAGACGGTTAACTTTTCTGTCTCTGCCAAGTGGCAATGAATGTCTAGTATAATAACAGCATTATAATACTATATTATTATAATATAATATACTGTTATATATTATAAGTATTATAATATCAGCTAAAATTTCTATGGAAGTTTAAGATTTTGAAAGTACTTTACATATATTGTCTCACTTGATTCTCATCCCCATCCTATAAGATAGGCCCTATAAATATTGTTAGTCCAGTTTGATGAGAAAACAGAAGGTAGAGAAGATAAATGTTTTGCCTCTGGTCCCACAGATAGTAAATGTCTGAGGCAGGAATATAACATGGGGCATCTGGGACTCCAAGACAAGCATGGATTTGATCACCCCACACTGGCTCTCCTACCATTATACTTCATAATTGAATGACTGTCAATGTCAAGTGTGACATCATCAGTGGAAATATAAGTAGAATTTTTTTTAAGGGCAGCACCAAACAGAAGCATAATCACTACTTTCTCCAAGCCTAAAAAAAATCCAGAAATAAAGAAAAACAGAGAGCTTGTATATTCTGCAACTAATTCAATGCAATTAAATCAATAACCATCTATTAAGTACCCAAATTTCACCACACTAGGCACTGGTGATACAAAGATTAAAAAGAGAGTAGAGTAGGCCCTGCCCTTCAGGAAGCCTCCAGTGCAGTGTTGGGAGGAAGGGACAAGGAGAAGAATGAGAGGTGCACAAATAAATAAAATACAGCTTATAACATAAATGCATTAGATGTCATGTGGTATACTGGAGAGAGAGCTAGACTTAAACTCAGGAAGACCTAAGTTCTAAGACCCTCTGACACATACCAGGCAAATCATTTAACCTCTTTTTGTCCCATCCCAATCCCAAACAACTCATTGTCTATAAATTAGAAAATATATGCTAATCTGCTTAATCATATATCATCAGAATACTCTCCCACACCAATGAAATAAATCATAAGTCTAGTAAATACATCGATAGATAGATAGGTAGGTAGGTACATAGATAGATAGATGATGCATGGATGGGTAGATGGATAGATAGATAGATATTCATGGAGGAGGAGGAAAGTGTGAGTAGGTGTATGCCCACCCAGGCACATAAGAGAAGGACAAATAAGGTGGCATGAAAAATTCAAGAAGTAGATCAGGGAAGGCTTCATGAAGCAGGTAGTAACTGAACTTGCTCTTGAAAAAAAGGAAAGGCTTCCAGTAGATAGAGATGTAGAGGAAAACAGCCCACATCTCATAACCATATAACTTGCAAAGAGATGATATTAGACAAGATATCAAACAAACTGTTACATGATTTTCAGGGTCATTTGGTTATGTTGTAATCTATATATGTGAGTCGCTGAGTTTATAGGTCAGGAAGAAATTACCTCACTCACCCTGCAAAGGGAGTTGGGCTCTTTGGATCAAGCACATAACAATTTCACGGAGGTCAAAATTAAGGACTGAAGGAACCCAGAGAAGTGGCTCAGCCTTCCAGCGGAAGGCTTCCCTAATAATTGCTAGGTATATATCTAGCAGTCATTGAACTATACTAAAGCTGTTCAAAAATCATCTTCTTTTCTATAACTCATTGATTCCATGTGGCTATCACCAAGAATTTCTGTGTCTGTTGAAATCAGACCTCGGACATAAATAATATTTTCCTCAAAATTAAAACCTATGCCAAATGTAACTGACAATAATTGCATTACTTTGTTATCCTCCTTTTGCTTCTTAATAGACAGCTCAATCATCATATTTTAAGAAATAAAGCCAGAATTTTAAAAAATCTCCCTGTAACTGATTGTATGTACATAAATGAAAAGTGTTCTGAGCATATGTAGTCTTAGACCTTCCTCTGCTAATTCTATTCAACTCCAGAGATTTTCCACACTCACATGGTTCTATGGATCACCTGGTTATCATGTGTCAACTGGTTTTATTAGAACTGGGCATAGACCAACATCTTACACCCTATACCATGGCAAAGTCAAAATAGATACATGATTTAGATATAAAGACTGATACGATAAGCAAACTAGAGGAGCAAGGAATAGTTTACCTTTCAGATCTATGAAGAAGGGAAGAATTTATGACCAAACAAGGGATAGAGAACATTATGAAATGCAAAATGAACAGTTTTAATTACATTAAATTGAAAAGTTTTTGCACAAACAAAACCAATGCAACCCAGATTAGGAGGGATGCAGAAAACTGGGAAAGAATTTTTACAACCAGTGTCTCAGATAAAGGCATAGAGTAATTATTTAATAAATGTTTTCTAATTTATTCATTCAAAGACCATCCATCCAGCTGCAGCTGAGAGCACCAAGTGCCCTTAACTTTTCAACAGAACCCAAGGAAAGGTCTGCCTACTCACCTCAGAGCAGTGTGATGTAACAGAGCCATAGAAAAAGGACCTGATCTTAAATCTTGGCTCTACCACCTATTAGCTGTGTGATCACAGACAAGTTATCAAACTTTCATCTTTAAAACAATACAGTCAAAATTAAAATGTTTGCATTAACTACTTCACAAGATTATAGGGAAGAGAGTATTTTGTAAACCTTAAAGGAGTATGTAAATGTGTTATATCAATTTATATGAACCAGCAAGAGAACTCCAACCCTGGCTTGTAATCTACCTTGTAATCCTCAACTGGTTGAAATTAGCTAATATATTGGGCAGCTAGGTGGTCCAGTGGATAGAGTAGCCTGCCTGGAGTCAGGAAAACTCATTCCCATGAATTCAAATCTGGCCTCAGACATTTACTAACCATGTGACTCAAGGCAAGTCACTCCATTTGCCTCAGTTCCTCAACTGTAAAAGTGAACTGAAGACGGAAATGGCAAACCACTCCAGTACCTTAACCAAGAAAACCCCAAATGGAGTCACAGAGAGTCAGACACAACTGAAACAACACATCAATATCTAATGAAACTAGTCCTTGACTCAAATTACCTGGCAATAGCACATGACCTATAGGGGACATCCCTGCCCCTGCTAGAGGAACCAACAATGTGTTTTTCTTACGTGAGTATCATTTGTCGTGCCAGGTTAAAGGGTTTAATAGAGATCAGTTCTGGAAGCAGTGACTGCAATCACAGCTAACCCTAGCTATAGAAAATCAGGGCAGTCACCCTAGACCCCTATACTTTGAGGCATTCAATACTACCTTAGTGATAAGGTAGTGAAGTCATTCTGAAGGGAAAAAAAGTAACAAGGAATAAGGAGGTAAGTTTACCAGCTGATGTTTTGGGGGGGGGAAACCAGCTTTAAGCAATTATATACAAACGGTGATCTCCTCTACTATCACCAAAGGACATCTTATGATAGGTCCTGCTCCCTTCCCCACAATTCTCATTCTACATTTTGAAATTTGTAATTTCTTTTCCTTTTCAAAGTTATCGTTGGTATTTCTTTATTGAGGCAGTCAGATGGTAGGTACAGTAGGCACTCAACCTCAAATCAGGAAGACTTTCAAATCCATCCTCAGACACTTACAAACTGTGTGATCCTGGATAAGTCACTTTGCCTCTGTCTGCTTCAGCTTCCTCTTCTATAAAATGGGGATATAGTACCCACCTCCTAAGGTTGTTATAAGAATAAATGAGATCATATTTGTAAACTGCTTTACAAACCTTAAAGTGCTATATAAATGCTAGTTATTATTATTACCAGATTTCATAGTTTCATAAGATCACAGATCTAAAGCTAGGAAGGCATCCAATTGCCATCTAGTCCAGCTCCTTCATTTTAAACAGCGTCCCAGGGAGTATGGGCACACTTAGAATGTGGATAGAATATGCCAGCATACCAGGCTCTGGAGCATTGATGGAGCAGTGGAGCAGCATGCCAGAAGGATCAGATGATTTGTCCAAGACCATACAGGTAAGTATCACTTGTATCTTGTTAGTGTGAACAACAATGTGGTGCAGTAGAGAGAGCTGATCTAACATAAAGTATGATCAAGATTCTGTGATTTGGAGTCAGAACAATCTAGATTCAAGTCCATCTTATATTTATACCTTGTGTAACCCTGGGCAAGACATTTAACATCTCTAAATCTTAAGCAATTCCCTTGAGACAATAAGTGGCTATTCTTATGATAATTGCAATCTCCATTGGTGAGAGGGGAGTTACTATACCATGAAATAACAGGTCCTTGATGTATCAACAAATATTGTTTGTCTTTTGTTTTGAAGAGAACCAATAACATCTCAGGGTGATGTCTTGACACGAATGAATTGGATTTAAGTGAGACAGAGTTGTACAAAGTTATCAGCCTCACTCTCTCTTCCAGAGTCATCAAAGTCCAGTGGCAAGACAAAAATCAGGACAACTGGTGATAGATCAAATAGATCCACTTATGATTTTCACTTAGAGCTCTCAAATTCTTCTCTGTTTTCTCCATACCCAGCAACCCTCTCCTACACACACACACACACACACACACATATGCACCCATTTCAGATAACAGGTTATAGAAAATGCTCTTAGTTTCACACTAGTTTCTTTATGGCCACCTTCTATGTGAAGCCTTTCCTGATTCTCCTATTGCTAACATCCTCCTTCTATGACCTTGTGTAAAACAATGTATATACCTACATAATATTCTGTATATATCTATTATTGTATAGAGAAATATTATCTATAATATTATATACTCATATAATATTCTGTAGATATACTAATAAATATGATATGCAGAATATATATCAATAAAATATAAAACTCTTTGAGAGCAAAGACCATTACAATTTTGTGTTTTTACCCACAGGGCTTATCACAGTCCTTAACACATAGTGGGAGTCAAATAAATTCTTATTCATTAACTCAGCTATTGCCACATGTAGACATTAATCATTATCAGTAGCTTCTTCTTTTCTTTGAAATGATCGCATATGTAAAAGTTTCTGTATTTTTCACACATATATTCTGTCTTCTCAATTGTCTTCAAGGGCAGGGCTCCTGTCAATGATCCCCCTGAACAGCCTCATACAAAATTCTATGTTTGCTTTGCCATTGTTGTTGACTGCCTGTGAAAACACCATTTTCATCATGTCATTTCTCTAATCCAAAAACTTCAATAGCTATTTATTGGACAAATGAATCAAGTACAATCTCTTCATACTAGTTTTCAAAACCTTTCACAATTTATCCCCATTCAAATTATCCAAATCTTATTTTCCTATTTAGAACCCAGGTCTGGTGCACTGGATCAATGCATTTAGTAAAACATATTTACATACCTCCTGGTAAAGAAGTCCCCAACATAGTTAAAAAAGTTCACAGGAAGATAAAAGCAAATAAAAGCCACAGGCAAAAAGGCTAAAAATCACTGAACAAGGAAGTTCTCTGAGTTTTCAAGAGCTCATCACTGAAGTTTTACAGGTGACTTTTTAATGTCCTTGCCCAATGGTCCCACAGCTGGGTCCCACATCAATCCACCAAGAGGCAAAGTTAACTCAAACTCTTACAGCACAGTGGGATTGTGTTGTAGGCTTAAGGGGGCTGGTAGAGTAGTTCTGCCAGCATGCTGGCCCACAACTATTTTATAAAATCAGCACTCTACTTCCAGCCAGACTGGCCTTTTTTTTTTTCATTTTAATTCTATACCAAACAGAGTTCTGCTTCCCCATTACTGCTAATCATTGTCACCTGAATAGAATGTGCTCTCCTCTTCTCTCTGCCTATGCAACATTATAGCCCTCCTTCAAAACCCATCTGAAAATTCCACCCACTCATTGAAGCTTTCCAAGGCAATTCCAATCCACATTGATCTATCCCTTATCTGAATTCCTATAGTATTTATAGCTTGTGGCACACTCTCTTTGTCCTTTAGTTATGTATCACCTTATGTATATGCAAAACTTCATATAGATTTTATCTCTTAAAATAAATGCTAAACAACTTGAGATCTGGGTTTTGCCTTATACTAGCATTCTCCAAAGCAAGTGGCATGTACTATTTAAATTCATAGAAATTTGAATGAATTTGATGAATGAATGAATGAATAGTACATAATAACATTTTTCAAAGTACCATCATCAATACTTGAATAGATACATGATCTCAATCAGCCTAGGTACATTCTCTTTAGATATAGACCACAATTCATTCACAATCTCATTCTTTGAATCTGTGTAATTCTTACCTATGTATATCCACAAATCTTTGATATGGGATCAAGCTAATTCTCTGTACACTTGCATTGTTTTTTCTGGCATCATAGTGTGTTAAGATTCACAGTTATATGGAATCATTAAGAGAATATTGGTATTAGAAAGGTAGGTTTTGTGGGAAATTTTGTTGTGTAATCATTGAAAGAACATGATTTCTCAACAACAAAAAATGGCCCAAGGAAAAAGATACTTAAGTAATCAATAATTTGAATCTGAGTTCAAATCTTTCACTTACTATCTGTGTAAGTTCTCCATTTCCCTATCTATAAAATGAAGGGACTGAAATAGTTGACTTCTAAGGTCCCTTCCAGCTCTAAATCTTGATTCAACTTCTACTCAACTCCTGGCCAAGATTCTTGTTTACCTGTAGTATCTATTTATTATAGATCAATTCAATGAGCTATCCATCTAATAGCATGACATAATTTGGGCAATATATACTTTCCTTGTGAACTTTGTTTTTCCCATCTGGTTGGTTGGGATAATCTGGATCATGAATCTCTCTAGGAGGTCAAGTAGTGTTCCAGAGCTCCATACAATCATTACACTATCATCTGCAAATGGGAGCATCCAAAGCATTCTTTACTAAGGAATCCCTCTTCTACCTGGACTTTGCAAAGTTTAGCTTTCATTTACATATATCTTCCTGACTGATGCCTTGCTTGATTTTAATATCCTGAGGATCACTGAATAAAGTTTAATCTATCCTAGAATTTTGAATGATTTTAATATATGCAAGGGAGACATCTTGTTTGAGAACCTATAAGGCTAAATTTTGTTCTACTAAGTCAAATGCTTTTTTTTAATTAACCAAAACTAGACACAATGAGACCATATAGTCTTGCTTAATTAACTCTAAGATACCTCTGAGTTAATGTGTAGCTGCAAAGATGTAGTCTCCATGCAAAAGTCTACATGTTTCTTTCTCATAGCTTCATCAAGGATATCTTCAGTTCATTAATAGACCATTAACAAGGTTTTTATCATAAAGGAGAAAGTAGGTATATGAGAGGATAGTTTCATTCTTTTTTGAATTGTATTTTCTGCTACAAATTCTCTTCCACCTCCTCCTCCTCCATTGAAAAATCAAGAAAAACAAAACCCACTATAAACATGTATATTCAATCACAATAAATTCTCCCATTAGTCATGTCCTGAAAAAAAAAATGCTTCAATCTGGACTCTGAGTTGATCACCTCTCTATATAGAGGTGGGTAGCATGTTTTATCATGAACCTTCTGGAATTATGGTTGGTCATTTTGTTGATCAGATTAAATCTTTCAAAAATGTTTTTTACAATATTGTTTTTATTATATAAATTAGTCTCCTGGTTCTCCTCACTTCACTTTGTTCATACAGTTTTCCCAGGTTTCTCTGAAACCATTATCCCTTTCATTTCTTACCACACAGTAATATTCCATCACAATCATATATCATAACTTATTCAGCCATTCCCCAATTAATGGGCACCATCTCAGTTTTTGAAAACTAAAGCAAGGGGGCAGCTAGGTGGTGCAGTGGATAGAGCTTCAGCCTTGGAGTCAGGAGAACCTGAGTTCAAATCTGGACTCAGATACTTGACACTTACTAGCTGTGTGACCCTGGGCAAGTCACTTAACTCCAATTGCCTCACCAAAAAAATATATATATGTATAATACAAGAAGCCTTTCAGGTTCCCTACAGGGCAACTAGGTGGTGTAACGGATAGAGCACTGGCCCTGGAGTCAGGAGGACCTGAGTTCAAATCCAGCCTCAGACACATAACACTCACTAGCTGTGTGACTCTGGGCAAGTCACTTACCCACGATTGCCTCACCAAAAAAAAAAAAAAAAAAACTACAACACTTAACCATTAGCCTTTGCAAGTCCTACCAAACTTGAAAAGCTTTAAGTATGGACTCAGGGATAGAATTTATGTCCATTGTCCAAAGATAAAACTAAATAAGTTTGAAGAGCTTTATTGCCAGAAGGTTGACCACCAGGTGATGATTTTTTTCAGTCGTAGAAAGTAATGAAGATTATTTACTAATGTACAGGCATGAGGTGGCAGGAGTAAAAATGCAGATAAAATCAGGGATCTTTGAAATAGCAAGTATATGTAGAACTCTAATGTATTTACTAATTGTTCTTTCCCATACTATAAGAGTGAATGTGGTAGAGGGTAGAAACGTAGGAGTTAGGAAGGTCCATAAACTCATTGTGTGACCCTGGGCAAATCATCTAATCTCTCAGTGTCTTTCCCATTTGTTTATCCATCTAGAAAAAAAAACAACATTTTAAGAGTACATATTTTGCTTACTTTACATTAGATTTTTCATAGAATAGATGTTATTTAAATAGTGTTTTAAAATAGTTTATTCAAATAGTTCACTGGGAATAATCTAAGATCTAAAAACTTTTTGGGAGGCTCCCTTCACTGAAATGACCCAAACCAGTTCTTCAAATAGTTTTACCCCTCCCCTTCCCAAGGAAACTCATTCTTCAAAACATCAATAAATGAATTTAAGAAAAATGGAAGTTTTGACTATAGAGTTTATATTGAACATAAACATGTAATCAAAATGAAAGAAATGACCTATTTGCCTTTAAAGTTGACAATCCCACCCCCCTCCAACTATTCTCTCAGTATCACTATACCATACTATACAACTTAATTTTGGCAGCTATTTCAGCATCACCCTCAGGCATAGTTAAACTATTCAGTGTTACTGCTGTCTTTCTGCCAGCTCTGATCATCATCACTGTATTCTCTAACATTAGGAAGCTTTGTCCATGGAGGTGTGGTTATATAAGCTAATATTGGGAAACAAGAAATATTAAGCCATCCCTTTTCCATCATTATTTTTAAATGAAGGTGGTCAACAACTTGGCATCTGTATAGAAATGAAAACAACATTTCAGAAGATTCATTTGAAATATGCACACTGTGGCAGACAGCTAGAGTTCTCAAGCTGTGATTCCCAATTTGAATTTCTTGAGGCTCAGAGAAACACCTTCACTTCAGAATTTTTTTTGGTTTATTTTTGGGGGGAGGGGAGGATGGGAGAACCTATAACATATATTCACTAATTTGCATCACACATCAAAATAATTAAATTAAATATAAACTAGAATTCTCATTGGAAATCTATCTCATAAGTGATCAAATCACCACAGTGATTTCCTTTAGGTACCAAAATATTCAAGACAACATGGCAATGACCTATCAGGTGAGAGTCTTTCTGCTGCCTTGATGTTTGACTGCTTGTTGTTCTTGTTGTTATTGTTGCTGCTGTTGTTGTTGTTGCTGTTGTTGAAGTTTCTTAATTTGGAGGCACAGCACATATTTTTAGACTCAGAGATTTTAATACCATGGTGTCTAGAAACAACTTCCCCGAAGAAGATAGCCCATTCAGCAGTTCAAGAGTTTGTTGACTTGAGAGAGCTCAAAATGCAGTTGAGGAAGCAAAGATGTTTTCCATTCAGACATGGATACAGACAGGCAATCAATCAAAGAAGGACACAGCTTCAAGAAACAGGACTCCTGGAAGCCAAGAAGTCCAGGTATGGACTCAAGAGAGAGCTAACCCTAACAATCAAGAATTGAACTGAGGAGAGAAATAGAAACTGGGAACTCAACTGAGCAACCTCCTAAGTATAGATGATGCACTCAAGGTAAGTTATGTGAGGATTCTACAAAAAAAGAAAGGACTTCCAAGTCCTGCCATGAAAGAAGTTGTGAGTTTCATTGACACATGTGTATCCTACAATGTACTCTAACCTTCTCTTCTCATGGGTGCTATATGTATTTGAGGAATATTGTGCCCCAGGATTAGAAATATTATTATAACTATTGTTTTTATTTTGTTATCTTGGTAAATGCATTTTTAAGAACTAATTGTTCCTATTAGCTGATTTTTTTTTTGGTTTTGTTTTTTTAGGCAATTGGGGTTAAGTGACTTGCCCAGGGTCACACAGCTCATAAGTGTCAAGTGTTTAGTCTAAGGCCAGATTTGAACTCAGGTCCTCCTGACTTCAGGGCTGGTGCTCTATCCACTTCACCACCTAGCTGCCCCTATTAGCTGATTGTTGATGAGGTCACTTGTGAGGGTTCATATAGTTTTAGGGGTGGGTATATTCCTTGAATCCTGAAGAAGTCACTCTCCTGGAGACTCAATCTGCAAATCTATGAATAAGACTTGAGGAGAAGTTCAAACAGGATGCTACAAAAGTTAAGAAATTAACTGTGGAGCTATAAATTAGTCCAACTATCCAGGAAAGCAATTCATAATCATATTAAGATGTTAACATGTTAAGAAAGTGACTAAAATGTCTATATTTGCTAGGCAACTATCCCAAAGATCCTATATATACTAAAATATTTTTGGTAGGACTTTTTTAGAGTAATAAAATACTGGAAACATTACAAATTGGGGACTTGATTAAAAAGGTATGCTACATAAATTTACTTGTGCTGTGCTGTGAAAAAGAGTCAGCATGACATAGAAAATCATGGTAGAATGTATATGAACAGATGCAATGTAAAGTAAAAAGAATCAGGAAAATAATATACGTGCAATGACTGCAACAGTATAAATAGAAAGGACAAGAAGAAAATAATTTAAATAATTCAATGAAATTAGCCCAAAGAAGAGGCTTTAAAAGGCACCTCTCTTCTTTCTTTGGAAAAGAGGAGTACTATGAGTGAGGAACACTATATATAATATAAAACTAGGTTGATGTATTGATTAGTTTTGCTAAACTGTTTTATTTTTTTTTTGTCCTTTTATTCTTTGTTATGAGGGATGGTACTCTGAGAGGAGGATAGAAAGTGGCTTATTGAGAAATATAGGTGATGTAAAAATAAAAGATATGAACAAAAATTTTAACTGGTTGCCTTGTGAAGTAGTAAGCTTCCTGTCACTGAAAGAATTCCAGAAAAGATTAGATCATTGCCATTGCCAGGAATGTTATAGATATTACAGCAGATTACCACTAATGTCTCTTCTAACTCTAATATTTTATGACTTTATGTTTTTCACTTCAGAGCACAGACCTAAATTCAGTTAACTCATTTGTGAATAAACACCTACAATGGAAAAAAATCATAGGATATTAGAGCTGGAAGAGACCTGTGAGAACATCTAATCAATATCAATAAGCACTTATTAATTGCCTACTATGTCCAAAGCACTCTACTGGGCCTTAGAGATATATAAACAAAGTTATAGAACAATTCTTGCCCTCAAGGGGATCCTACAGAAGTATTAAGAAATTACCTGTAGAGCTATGAATTGGTCCAGTTATTCAGGAAAGCAATTTAGAATCATGTTAAGATATAAGAAAGTGAGTAAAATGTCCATATCTACTAGACATCTATCCCCCCCCAAAGATGTATAAAAATAAAAGATTATTATAAAAATAGAGATCCCATATGTATCAAAACATTTTTGGCAGAATTTTTAGCAGGAAGGCCCTCAAGGGCCTTTAACTAGAAGGTATAACATATAGTACAAACTGTATACTGTCTATGCCCCCAAACACATCCTATGTATTTTCTCATCTCTGAACCTTTGCTTACACTATTTTCTAGGCCTGAAATGTCCCGCCTTCCCTCTCCATCTATTAAATTCCTATCATCCTTTTCATCTCAGTTCAAATACCACCTTTCCATGAAGACTTCTCTGACCCCATTTCTCCCCAGGTCTTTTGACTTCAGTGTTGTTTTTACTATTCCACAAAGATAGTTTCTCTCTCTCTCTCTCTGTTTCTCTCTCTCTCTCCCTCTCTCCCACCTTCTTTCTCCCTTTTCTCTCCCCACCTCTCTCTTCCTTCTCCTCTCTTCTTTGTTTTTTGTATTTGTATTTGTTTTTGTTCTTTGTTTTTCCCTCATATAACATTTTATTTTGCAACTCTCCAATGCACTTATCATGTGGCACCATGTATTATAAAGGGGTTGACCAGAAGTTAATCTAGACAATTTAACAAGGATAAAGGATAAAACATTTGTTCAGAATTTTGATTTTTTTTTCTTTCTTGGTTGATATAAACCTCTCCATGAAAATGATGATACACCTTCCAAGAAGATATAATGAAGTCCCAAACAAAGGTCTAATACATGTTAAGTTACTCTTATTCACATTCATTATCCTCTTTTCCCTGTTAAACATTTATAGTCCCTGACAATCACAACAGAATACTTCTGGGTGCAATGGCCAGCATCCCCAATTATGAGTATCTTTCTGGGGACCTAAGAAGGTTCCACAATGCCAGGCAGCTCACTTATTCCTGAATAACTTACCCAGTGCCTTCCATCACCTTTAAAGATTTCAGAGAAACAAGTAAAATTCTTTTCATGGTATCAAAGTTCTCAAACTCTTTCCAAATTAACAATCCTTGATGGGAATTCAAAACTTACTGAGATGAATGTCTGATATTTATACTCACACTTAACATACAAATGTGCAATATTTCTCTAGCCTCAAACTAGGATAATATTTGCAAGGGTTTGTCCCAGCCCCTCCTCCACAACTAAAAAACAATTGAAAAAAGCCTAGTAAAAATTAAATCTAAAACAAGAGAGAAAAAGATTTTAAAATCTAAACAAAATCTCCTCCCATACAGATGTTCCCCTAGTAATATCAGAATATTATTCTTCCCTTCCCCTCCCTACTGGACTTTAAGTTCTTTGAGGATAGGGACTCTATCTTATCTAAATTTTATTAGTTCAAAATAGAGATGGTGTGCTAATTCGCATTTGTTGAATTTTGACCTTTGTAGGGAGTATGTTGTTGGAGCTAAAGCCCAGGTTAAAGTTTTACATTCCTATTTTGACCCTTGGTTGGAGTTGCTTTAGTTTCCATGGCTAGACATCAGTCACAGTCGTTTTGTGAAATGAAAATTGTAAAATCACATGAAAGGCATTTATAGTCATCACATGAAGAATGAATGGTATAATTTAGTTCTTTAATTTTTAGGAGATCTTGAAGTATGCATGTGCATTGGTTCACCAAATATGTAAATTTTTAGAATATGTTATGGTTTAACATTGGACTGTTCTTGTAGTCAAAGAATCCTTAATCAAAAGTCCCAATGGCCATGGCTTATCCTAGTCAAAGTCTAACACAAGGTCACAAAAGCCGTAACAAAATGGTGTAGCAAATGAAACCATTAGGAATCAAGGTTAGATAACTTACCAGGATGGGTTAAGAAGCAAGGAACTCAGGCCCCATGCTGAAAGCAGAAGAAACAGAAACAAGGTCAAAAACTTAGAAGACCAGGATCATATCACTAAACTACCAGTCTCTAGTTTGCAAGTTAACCCTTATATGCTTATTTAAGCTGCTTCTCTATAGGTTCCTGACAAATTTCTGCAGCAGAAAAAAAAAACAGTTGAACACTCAGAATTCTTGACATTTTTTAGATATGGATATTGATATATACTTAGATGGGGATATATTTTTATCTATATATATTCATTATAAATATATATACATAAACATTTATATAAGATACAAAAAACAAAGAAGAGAGGAGGAGGAAGAGAGAGGTGGGGAGAGAAAAGGGAGAAAGAAGGTGGGAGAGAGGGAGAGAGAGAGAGAAACAGAGAGAGAGAGAGAGAAACTATCTTTGTGGAATAGTAAAAACAACACTGAAGTCAAAAGACCTGGGCTTGAAACCTGACTTTGCCACTTGCTTGTATAACTTCGCCTTCCAAGTCTTGTGTTTCTGCAGCTGTAAGTAACAACAGCATGAATCTCATATAACTGAATGGGATCATGCAACTAGCTAGCAGTGTCCCCTGCTAGCTTAAATGCAAAATAAAGGGACTCCCCTTTCCCATCCTCTAGTGACTCCAGCAGGCCCCAGGAATCGTGGCTGTGACCAGGCAAAGATAGAAGAGCAAAGGAAAAGAGTTCCCAGAGAAGGAACCATGTGGCCTCAGAAAAGAAGGAACTATAGGATCCAAGAGATGGCAGCAGTCACGGACAGTGGTAGAGCAGATAGGGGTGAGTGGCCAGTATTCTTGGACCCTACCTGCTTGCAGAGAAGAGGAATAAACACAGATATGAAGATCTCTTAGAGATAGTAGTAGGGTAGTAACCCTTCAGGCAAGTGGTAATGAAAATTTATAATCAGAAAAGGACAATGGAAATAGAGGGAAGAGGAGAGATAGGAGGGATATTTCAGAGCTCAAATCAGCAAGGCTCAGACATGTCAGGTAGGAGAAAGGGCAGTGTCAAAAATAAAATAAAGATTGCATCTTTTCTGCAATTAGACATGAATTATATCAATTTACCAAGACTACCTTTCAACCTGTTTCTTTTGACTCAGAAAAGGTCTTCATCTATGCATCTGTAATGCCAATACCATCTTAGTCACACCGGGCTGTCAACTGGACCGAACCAGCCTCTAACCTATAAACAGAGCAGGCTAGAGACAGGAGAGTCAGGAATCAAACAGAAGTTTAATTTCGAAGTGAGGGAAACAGCTTGCAAGCAAGGAAGGAACAAGATACATGTGCTGGAGCCCCACCCTTAGAGGGGTGATCTGAGGCAGTGGGACTGACCCTTGATTTATATACTTGTGACTAGACAAAGAGTCAAACAGTATAGTGTAGGAACTGTGGTGAGGCACAACAGCAACAGTGAGGCAAGGTTGTCTAATGACAAAAAGTCCATTCATAGCAGGGCTTCATGTCTGGGCCTGTTGGTGCTTGCCCAAGCACAGGGCCCATTAATTCTGTGATTTACTTGCAGCAGTGTTCATCCAGAGGGTGAGTTCAAAGGATGTGATGGTTATGCCAAGCTCAGGCGCAGCTTACTTACTAGGCCTTAGCTCTAGAAAACAGGGTGTCTTCTAATAGTGTCTTGACAAGGCTAATAAAATCAAGCCAGTACACTTTGAGGGTTATGAACATTTGCTGTAACTGTTCCCCAAATAAAGTAGTTTCTGGTTTTTACCATGGTGCTTGAGTCACTGAGGAGGCCACTCAACCTTCACTTCTACCGCTTATTATGACAATTGGTTCCTCCTCCTTCCCCCAAAAGAAATCATTGGAAAGAGGGAAAAAAAATATCTCTGGTGGTATTAAACGTTAAATCTTACTTACTTAGGAGCCTTACTCTACTCAAACATCTGCATTCACTAATGTCTTCCCAACATTCCTTCCGCAGCTTCCACTAGTGCTGTGGCTCATTTCTGATGAAATCCTCTGAGTGAAATAAAGAGAGCAGATGAGTAAATGACAAAGATGAGGATGTTATTTCCTTCTTCCTTTGTTAGTTGCAAAATGTGCCATATGGACATATTACAATGTGCCTTGCAGGAATCAGAGTTTCTGATAAAGGGATTTTTTTGTTTTGTTTTGTTTTGTTTTTTAAAGAGGAACACAAAGTAGTCATGATGAATGAACTCCAAGCATGAGATGATGAATGAAATTTGGAATAAATATCCTTTCAGAATTTTTATTAAGTTTCTAGTAACATATGCATTTGAGGTCTGCTTAAGTGGCTCCGGCTTCAGGTCTTCAAACAAAGCTGATCCTTCAATAGACTTGTATAATGTTCCACCAGCTGACTAGAGAAGAAACTAACTTCTTATGAGGTTTATATAATGAGTACAGACCAGAAGCACTTACCAACTGTTATTTAAAACTCACCCACTTAGAACTTCTGGGATGAGAGGAGTCAAGTCTATTGTGAATAACTTTGTACTTTAAATCCAATAGTAACTAAAACCCCCATATCAAACTATTTAGAATCCATCCATATCAATACCACATTCAGTTGCAGAAATTGTTACAGTTAGAATAGTATAATCTTGGGTAAACCATAAGATGTGTTTGGTGTGCTGAGATCAGAAACGAGTAGATCCCAGCTTCACATTCAAGTCATTCAAGTGTGACACTAATTGTTGCCATGATTCACAATGTTCTGCACCCTCTGCTCTCCTCGCCTTCCCCTCCCTTTTAGAAATCCCCCACAGACCACAGCTACTGGGCAGACTCATAGGAGGGACTTTCTCCTCTGGTCCCTCTTGGCTCTCCCTCCTCCTCCCTCAATGGCTTATTCCTCTCAGGTAAATTTAAGTTCAAGTTTTAGAGTTCTGCTTGGAAAGGAGTAAAGGAACAAGCATAGGCTCTGTGCTATATGCTTTACAAATATTACCTCAATTGATCTTCACCACAAACCTGAGAGGTAGGTGAAGTTATTATCCCCATTTACAATTGAGGAAACTGAGATAGACAGAGGTTGAATGACTTGCCCAGGGTCATACAGCTAATAAGTGTCTGAGACTGGACTTGAATTCAGGTCTTCCTGATTCTAGGCCCAGCTCTCTATCCACTGTACCAGCATTCATAAACTAAACTAAAACTGTATAGGTCCCAGAGAGTTTTTTTTATTCTCCACATTAGAACAGCAAGATGCTAGCACAGATGTTCTGTGAAATAAAAAACTCCTCAAAGCAGTGCCTCCTTCCATCCTCTGATCTCAAGGAATGACATACCTGTAGCCAATGGGAACAAACTAATTTATAAAAAAGGGTATCTAGCTTACAAAATGTCATCTACAGTGAGACTTAGGAAAATAGGACGTTTGGTTTTGGTTGGGTTGTTTTGTTTTGTTTTGTTTTGTTTTTTCCCCAACTCTTCCTCAACAGGTAAAAGAAGGAGAGAAGGGAAAAGAAAGAAGATGACATTGGACCATGTAGCAACTAGAGGAAGAGAGGGAGGAAGGAGTCCATTAGCAGTTAGGCCTTTCTTTTGGTTTAGGTTGTTGTAGTCTCACCTTCCAATCTGGGGGGTAATGGTTGCCCCAGAGGGAACCTTCTATCCCCATTAATCCATCTCTTCCCTGATTAATGCTACCTTTCTATCCAAGCCACCACCCCCTACTCACAACTATCTCACTAGTCCCTGGAAATTTGCGTAAGGGTTTCAATAAATATTTATGAGTAGCTACCTTGTGCAAATAATAGTGCTAGAAACATTGAGGCCTTAAGGGGAAGTCAAGACACTACTCCTTCCCTCAAGGACCTTACAATGTAGCAAGGAAGATAAAACATATATATATATGTGTGTATGTATGTATGTATGTATGTATGTATAAATATATATATGTGTGTGTATAAAACAAAACATGTATATGTATATGTGTGTATGTATGTATTTGTGTGTGTGTGTGTGTATATGTATATGTATATATATATATATATAGGTAAAACACTAAATTAGCACCACGTGGAAGTCTAAGTGGTGAAATAAGATATAACTGTGGTATAATGGAGCCCTCACTTGGGAGCAAGGAGAGCTCAATTAAAGGCTCAGCACAAGACCCAAGGCCTGATTGAACCTCTTTGGGCCCCATCAAATGAGCAAATCAGACTAGCTAATCCCTAAAATCCCCTTCAGTTCTAGCATTTTACTATCTGGGCTCTGAGAGGTAGGAAAATGAATGCTTTAAGTCTGAACACTAGTAGTACGTCAATGGATATGTTTTCAAATTTGCAGATGACATAAAGTTGGGAGGGAGAACAAACCACTGGATGACAGACAGGATTCAAAAAGATCTTGAAAGACTTATATAATGAGCCAGCTATAATAGGATATTATTTAATTGAGAAGAAAGTAAAGTTCTACACTTTTGTTTAAAAAAAATCAATTTAAGTATGGGATTGAAGAACAGATAGCTAAACAATAATCCTCTCAATTTCCATTTCTTTGCTACCACAAAAAAGCTGCTATAAATATTTATGTGTATATATGGATATATATCCCTTTCCCTTTTTTTATCCCTTTGGGATACTGACCTAGTAGTTGTATTCCAGGGTCAAAAAATTTGTACAGTTTTATAGCCCTTTGGGCATAATTCCAAATTGCTCTCCAGAATAAATGGTGGGGATCAGTTCACAACTCCATCAATAGTGCATTAGTGTTTCAATTTGTCTACATCCCTTCCAACATTTGTCATTTTCCTTTTCTGTCATAATATCCAGTCTGATAGGTGTGAGGTGATATCTCAGGAACTTTATTTTGTTGTTGCTTTCATAAGAAAATTCAAATAAGTCAAAATACTACATTCTCCAGTCCTCTATTGCCAGAGATAAATCTCCATCAAGGACATTATCAGATGCCACCAATTTCCTTCATGTATTACTGGCTTTCTTCTATGTGAATGTTTCCTTCACTTCAAGGTCTAACCAATCTATAAAAGCCATTTTCTTTTGTAGCATAGACACACTGCAGGGAGGGTCCTAACATGTCTGAGCATAAGAGCCACAGAACAAAATTCTCCTTCCATGAATCATCTTACAACAGGGGCATGCTACTCATCACCCAGACTGCAAATTGGGAAGGGCTTTTCTTTGCAACCAAGAAGAAATGCAGGACCATGTGAGACCAAAGGAAGTGATCTACGTCTGAAAGCAGTAATATGTGTCAGCTGGTCGAAGTCCACTGGAGCCCCACAAGGCCCATCTCCCTCTCCCAGCATCATTGCAAGGCAATAGTTAGAGAAGTAACTGTGATGTTGAAGGATTTTAAGTCTGAGAGTATTGATCATATAGATTAACCGTGATCTTCCTCTGCCAGAAGTTCTTTTAGGCTAAGTTAGAATCTGAAGTTGCTCAAACTTCACGCCCTGTGCTGTTGATAGTCTTTCTACTGTGGGGGGGGGGGGGGGGGGGGGGGGGGAAGGGGGGAAAAGTGTTTAAGTCCTTCTGAAATCTCTACTGTGTTCTATTCAACAAACATTTATTAAGCATCACATTTGCTTTGAACCACGCACTGTGCTAAATGTTAGTGATGCAAAGAGAAAAATGAAACAGCCATGGGATTATAGATTTAAAGCTGAAAGCGACTGTAGAGGGCTATATTTTAGAGAGGAAGAAAATGAGGTCACAACCAAATCCAGCCCTCTACCCACTACACAATGCTGCCTCAGCCCTGTTCTCAAGGAATTGGAATTCTACAAGGCTAGGGGCACATGCATAAACAAGAAAACACAGAACATATACAAAGTAATACAAAACAATTTCAAGAGGGTCATAGTGCTAATAACTGAGGGGACAAGAAAAGGCCTCATGTAGAAAGTAAGGGAGCTAAGGATTCTGGGAGAATAAGGTGGGGTAAGAGTACATGCCAAGCATAAGAGACCCCTTCGGTAAAGGTAGAGACAAGAGATAGAGCACTGTATATGTGGAACGGAAAGTGTATGTTAAGTGGATTATATGAAATAAGACTGACAGGGTAGATAGGAGCCAGATTGTAGGGGGATTTAAATAACAAGCTGAGGATTTTGTATTTTGACCTAAAAGCAACTGGGATCCATTGAAGATTTTTGAGTAAGGGAGTTATAATCGGAGTTACAATTCAATCAAAAACATATTTTGATTTTATGCTCCTCAGCACAGCAAAAAAAAAAAAAAGTCCATCAACCCGTGAAGCAGAAGGTTATTGTTCATGAAGATGTAAAAGAACATAACACAACAATTGAAATGAAAACCTTATACTTTGTTTCAATAGTTACTGCTAACTTGGAACAGTATTAGAGCTCAGAGAAAATATAATTGCAATGTTTCCAGCCTTTCTATAAAAAGAACTAAGAGAAATGAGTATGTCCATCACAAATAGAGGAGTATTGCACTAGATAGAAATGAGAAGTCGTATTATAACTCCTTGCTTTCCTTCATCACTTCAAAACCACTTTTAAAAAATGTTTTATAATTATGAGGTAGAACAAATTATTTCTGCCTTTTTAACCCACAGAGGTATGTTAATCCACAGCTCTGTAATTTCTACCCAGATTGTACTGCCTGCAGAAGTCTGTTCACACACACACACACACACACACACACACACACACACACACACACACCCCTAAAGGAGGTGAGCTGCTTTTGGAGTAGGATGAATATAAGATGTTGATCTAGGGGAGGGAAAGGGAGAGAATAAGGAATAAGGAAGGTCTTCCTGACTCCAGGTTCAACATGCTACCAGCTGCCTCATTACATTCAAAGATAAGTAAATATAGGTTATGCATAAAACAGTTAATGGTAACTTAGATAGGATGGGATGAGATATTAACAAATGGGGCAATTAGGAAGGTCCTTTTGAAAAAGGAATATCCTTCTGAAAGCTCACCTTTGAACTGAGCCTCAAGGATTCCAGGAGGTAAAGGTAAGGTAGTAAACAATTCCAAAGATGAGGTACAGTCTTTGCAAAGGCACAGAAATGAGAAATGGAATCCTGTGCATGAAGAATACCAAGTAAGTTAGCTCGGCTGTAACACAGAGTATGTAAGAGGAAGTAATATGTAATCAAGGCAGTTCGGTTGGGCAGTGGATAGAGTGCCAGGTCTGGAGTCAGGAAGACTCATCTTCCTAAGTTCAAATATGATCTCAGACACTTACTAGTTGTGTGACTCTGGGCAAGTCACTAAACCCTGTTTGCCTCGGTTTCCTCGTTTGCAAAATGAGCTGGAAAAGAAAATGGCAAACCACTCCAGTATCTTTGCCAAGAAAACCCCCAAATGGGGTCATGAAGAGTCAGATGCAACTGAAACTACTGAACAAATGCTTTAGAAAGATTATTTGGGCAACTACAATGAGAAGAGAAAGCATACTGTGTAGGGCAGGGGTGCTGCTCAAATAGAAACTGATACCTATGAGCTGCATATTGACTTAGAAAAACAGAAATTACCATTATCTATATTGTACTGTATTTTTATTT
The DNA here is from genome assembly GCF_900497805.2 of Vombatus ursinus. Taxonomy (NCBI): domain Eukaryota; kingdom Metazoa; phylum Chordata; class Mammalia; order Diprotodontia; family Vombatidae; genus Vombatus; species Vombatus ursinus. The sequence goes on along the minus strand of NW_020946557.1, from coordinate 9,988,443 downwards.
ATTGTGTCAAATATTTCTCAATTACATTTTAATCTGGTTCTGGTTGTACTGGGGGACTTTTCAGACCATTAATTGCCAGTGTCTGACACCTGTGTGATTAGAGAACACCCTGTGGGGGCACCTAGGTGGTGCAGTGGATAGAAAACCGGCCCTGAAGTCAGGAGGACTTGAGTTCAAATCCAGTCTCAGACCAAACACTTGACACTTACTAGCTGTGTGACCATGGGCAAGTCACTTAACCCCAGTTGCCTTAAAAAAAAAAAAGAACATCCTGTGAGTCAGGAATACCTAAGTTCAAGTCATACCTTTGATACAGACTGGCAGTATGACCTTGGGCAAGTCACTTAAATTCTCAGTGATCAAGTTAGTTCTCTTAGACTGTAATTTGCATAAGAGGTGTTAACCTCCAACTAAAATGATATGAAAGTTTGTTTCTTTTTTATTTTTTGGGGGGGAGGGTCAGGTGGAGAAGGAAAATTGCTATATGAAGACAAACTAAAAAGACTGAGATACTCTAAAATGTTCAACTGTAAGAAGGAACATGATTAAAATATCAAAACTCATGAACAATGTGGATACAGTGCACACAAACTTATGAAAAATCCTGTAAAGGGGTTAGAACATTGGACCTAGAGTTGGAAAGTCCTGAGTTCAAATCCTACTTCAGACACTTTTTTAGAGTTGTGTGATCCTGGGCAAACCACTTAACCTCTGTCTCAGTTTCCTTATTTGTAAAGTAGAGATAATAAAAGCACCTATCTTACAGGGGTGATGTGTAGATCAAATGAAATAATTTGTGTAAAGTGCATTACAAGCCTTAAAGCACTATATGAATGCTAACTATTGTTATTGGTAGAGGAAGTTCCTCACCAGAAGCTTCCTGTATCAATGTAACCACAGGCCTAGTTCCTATCCTTATGTGAAGGACACATTGGAAAGGGAAAATACTGATGGCAAGGAAACCAAGTAGGAGGCTATTTGAGCAGTTCAGGTGATAGCTAATGATTATCAGAAATCCAAGAAGGCATTGAGGAACTGACTACTGCATGTCATTACCAAGTTGAGTCATCTAACTCACTAAAGTTACTCACAGTGGCCCCAGCTGTGAGAGCAAACAGTGGCATCAGAACTGCTCAGTTCATATCATATAACCAGGTAGTATCAGTCAGGAGCCCAAGCCAGTAACTTATCTCCTACACACACCAAAAAAAGAATATAATCCACTATACAGTAACTAAGGTGTGGCTATGAACGAATGATATGCTGTAAATCTATTTCATCCCTTCAAGGACCAGTGATTTCTTTCACATTGGTACTTCCTCCACAGGGTGTTAAGGAAGGACTAGGACCTCTGGCGTAAGGACTTGCCTTGCTCTTTTCAGGCCTGCTCATCCATCTTTGGTGTCTAGTTGGTCACCCAATTCTTATCTGTGGTTCCAAGAAGCTGTAATGTGAGCAGCAACCACACCCCAGTAAAACCACCTCAGCAAACAGGCTAAATTAGGTTGAGGGTAAACCACAGGCCTCAAACCTGTAGGTGAGTTAGGGAGATGTTTACCTCAAGTATGTGAAAACTTCCCCCCTGACAGAATTGGCAGATGAGAACAATTTGTTCCAACAGTCACGAAGGCAGCTAAAGCAAGCATTGTAGAGCACTCAGAGCTTGGTCAGACATCAAAGATGCCAAGGTCATCCACTGTATCCTGGACATCACCAGTTGTCCTGACTTTTGTCTTGCCATTGGACTTTGATGACTCTGAAAGAGAGTCAAGTTGATGACTTTGTGCAACTTACTTAAATCCAATTCACTCTCAAGTCAAGACATCACCCCATAATATCATTGGTCCTCTTTGAAAACAAAAGACAAAACAAAATCCTCCATTGATGCAGATAACAACCTATCCACCACACAGTACATGGTTTCATAAGTTGCTGAGGTCAAAGAAATTCATGACTTTAGGACTACCCCCTCCATTTTAGAGGCCTTTACAGCTTGTTAGAGCTAGTAGAAGTTTGTGCTCTGTTGAGATAATCTTTGAGAACCGAAGGTCACATCCATGCCATGATTAGGCATCAGAGTATGCCCATTGCATTTCCATGAGCCATAAATTACACACACAAATGAGTATTGTCTTTAAAAATAGTCACGCTTGGGAGCTGCACACTTAGTCCAGTGATGTTACAATGATTAATAAAATATTTTGGGAGTTCCACTTTTGGAAGTATTTTTTGACTTTTTTGAATGTGAGCAGAATACAAGCACAATATGGGTCAATAGTATACTATAGCAGCCCAAAAAATAAATTCTTCCCTATTAAACTGTGAGCTCTTTGAGGACAGGGACTGGTTTTGCCTTTCTTTATATCCCAGTGCTTAACACAATGCCTGGGACACAGTTGGTGTTTAATAAATACTTGTTCATTGACTCACCAAAAGAGATGGAATCTTTTCATGCAATCTTGACTTTTCCTAGGTCACACTGTGATTTAGTGACAGAGTCAGGAATAGATTCCAACTTATCTGACTCCCAGACCACTTCCTTTTCAATTATCCTTTGTTTCATTTTGGATCTTTATTTCATTGTATCAATGAGTTTCAGAATTTCTCACTTCCCTTGTTTTTTTCCTGCTGCCCATCCTGCTTGCATGTCTGATTGCCACACCATGCACAAGACAAATGTCATAGGACTAGAGCATCAGAGTAGTATGTTTACTTTACAAAAGACACATTCATCCAACTAGGAAGATTGTTCTGGCTCCAAGATCCCATCATGTTCCATATGGAATCATTAGCTGTATCATTATCTGGCATCTGCTTTTAACCTGATTGCTTTTTATGGACCATTGTTAATGCCCTTGGATACTGCACGGACTTATTATCATAGCACCCTTTAGTTGCAATGACCTTTCCAATATGAGATCTTACCCATCAATAATTATTGTATTGTGTGGAAGCTGTTTTCCATTAAGAAACACAAACAGAAATCAATATTAAGATCTTTCTCTGCTATAACTATTTGTACCATGTACCCCCCCTCCTAATAAGTGGCTACTGAGTCAAGCCAATAGCATTTACTAGTTTCTTCTTGTAAATTAGTGACAAACAAATACAGTATTGGATTATAAATATTAAGGTTGGCTTTTTAAGAAGTAAGCCATCAAAAACTTTAAACAGTCACCATTTCCTTTGCCAATCTCTTACTAATCTATTTATGGTTTGAATACCACACTGAACAGAGTGAGAGTGATTACTTTTTCTGCCTTGCACTATGGATGTATGAATGCCTGTGAACCATTGCTTGAATCTCCTCGCTTCCCACTTTCCTAAGTGTTGGGCAATTCCTTCCATTACTTTATAGACAAACAATTTCCTTCATGAAAATAGGACTGCAAAGTTCCCATGTGCTAGAAATAAAATAGTCTAATGGAACGCTTATTCTTTCCCCCACCCCCACCCCTGTCCCCATGCTCTTTTTAGGTCATTTTCATAGTTCAAACTCTACCAAACTCCCAGATTTGAATTTCTCTCTCTGATTTCAAGCATGAACTGAAAGGAAGGCACCTGTACTTAAAAGCATTAATCAGGAAACAGACCCAAAAAAAAATTGTGACCTGGTTTTCTGCGTGTTGGGGCTGTGCTTGGGAACAGGAAGGAGCTCAAGGGCACAAAACAAGGCAGGACTGACTGCAGAGCACTTGATAACTCACAGGGTGAACCTGGGAAGCTGTTACAACATTAATATCAATAAGTTAAATATCTGCACAGTGTTTCAGAAAGCTGTGGGGGGAAAATGAGACAGAGCAGCCAGTTGTCAAAGCTTATTAACCTGCCTGGATCTTTTAGCTGCTTTGCTAAATAGCCATCAGTGGGCAGGTAATTTTCTCAGTGAACGCTGCCTTCAACAATCACCCTAAATTTATGAATGTGTGATTGGGGGGTGGGGTAAGAGGCCTTTCTTGTTGTCTCTTTTCTTTTTTCTTTGTCTTTCATTTAAGATAGTAATGAAGTATTCATTTGTGTCTTTTCTTCATTCTAGGAAAACATCCCCCAGTGACATTAAAAAAAATACTTCTATACCTTCGGCAAAGTCCAAGACCTACTCCTAAACTCATACTTAGGATCTAAGAAATGTTGATTTAGCTCTGAAAGGGACATAAGAGATCTTCCAGTCCAAACTCTTCATTTTACAGATGGGGATTGAGGCCCAGGTAAGGGAAGTGACTTGCCCAAGGTCACATAGATAGCAAGTATCAGAACTATAACTCAAACCCAGGTCATCTGACTCCAAGCCCAGTGCATTTTCCACTTTACTATGCTACCTAGAGAGCAAGAGAGGGATATTAAAAGGTAGAAGGTTAAGAAGAGAGTCAGAGAGAAGGGCCTGATATAATCTGACAACCTCATGCAGTTAATAGGCTAAAAGGAAAATCAGCCTTGACAAATTTAGGGGTGCCTTCTTGAATTGGGACCTCCTTTGCTTTGGTGTCACCTGTCCAGCCTCCTAGGACAGGAATAACAAAAATATCATCATTGGCAGTAACAACAACAATAAAAAGCTAATGTGTACACAGCACTTCAACATTTGCAAAGAATTTTGTATCTGTTATTTCATTTGATCCTCACAATAACACTGTGAGGTTAGTGCTATTTTACAGATGAGGAAACTGAGGACCACAAAAGTCAAATGACTTGCCCAAGGTCATGCAGTAAATGTCTGAGGCAGGAATGGAATTTAGATGCTATGGGTATGAGAGGAGAAAAAAGAGAGAGAAATATGCCCTATATTTCCTCCCCTAATCTCTCACCACAACAATGGCATTTTGTTGGTAGATGATTTTGGTGGCATTTAAGTATTTTTCTTTTCTTTTTTCTTTTTTTTTTTTTGTTGAGGCAATTGGGGTTAAGTGACTTGCCCATGGTCACACAGCTAGTAAGTTTCAAGTGTCTGAGGCTAGATGTGAACTCAGGTCCTCCTGACTCCAAGACCAGAGCCCTATCTACTATGCCACCTAGCTGCCCCTTGGTCTCTATTTCTTAGAAGCTGGGAATACAGCTCCATTGTTTCAGTCATGTCCAACTCTTCATGACCCCATTTAGGGTTTTCTTGGCAAAGATACTGGAGTGGTCTTGCCATTTCCTTCTCCAGCTCATTTTACAGATAAGAAAACTGAGGCAAACAGGGTTAAGTGACTTGCCCAGGGTCACACAACTACTAAATGTCTGAGGCCAGATTGTCTTCCTGACTCTAAGCCTGGCACTCTATCCATTGAGCTACCTAGTTGCCCCCCAAGGAGGTTCAGTACCTGGTTTAAGAGTAGGGTGTATATGACTGTGGCTTAGCGTTTTAGGAGCTGTGGCATGGTTGAAGAATTCTTTGAAGGGAATGTAGAGCTGAAAATAAAGACTGTGCTGGGGAAAAGAGCTTATGCTTTCTTCATCCCCTCTCCCAAGGAGCCTATATTCATATATAGTGAAATTAAAATTATGTAAAATCAGATGATATCCAGGATAGCTTCTTTAAATCATGGATTTAGGAGTTCTTCCTGGTTCCTGTTTTAGGAAGAAAGTGCCCTAAGATGGGGGAAAGGGATATTTAGTGACCTAGGCCAAGGATTTTTAACCTCAAGTCCATGAACTTATTTTTTTATATTTTAATAATTGTATTTTGATGTAATTGGTTTCCTTTGAAACCCTATGTATTTTATTTTCTGCATTTAAAAAAAATTATTCTCAGGGCAGCTAGGTGGCGCAGTGGATAGAGCAACGGCCCTTTAGTCAGGAGGACCTGAGTTCAAACCCAACCTCAGACACATGATACTTACTAGCTGTGTGACCCTGGGCAAGTCACTCAACCCCAATTGCCTCACCAAAAATAATAATAATAATAATAAATTTTAAAAAATAAAAAAAAAATTTTATTCTGAGAAGGGGTTTATAGGCTTCACCAGACTGTCAAAGGGATATAGGACCTTGTTCCCACTAAATAACTATTAAGAGACCCTCTCCTAGGTCACTGGCAATGCAACACTAGGTTTTGGTTATGCTGATTCAATAGAAAAGTAGCCTCAAGAAAAATGAAAAGAAAACCTATTCATTCTCCTTTCCTACCTCCTCCCTCTCCCCACCCCCCCACCCCCTCCAACATCTAGAACACATTCAGTCCTCCTTGCAATCCTGGGACAGAAAAGCCAGATCAGTCCTTACTGTCAGCTCATGGTCAAGGCTGACTGCATGAAACCAAATGAAGGTATAATTTAAGTTATGAGGCTGACTCATACCCTACTTTCAAGCTGAGTCTAGTTATCCCACCATTGTTGTTATACATCCAGGCTCTCCCAGTGGGGTAGTATAAGAGAGGTAGCCTAGACTAGTGGGCAAAGCACTAGACTTGAATTCAGTAAGACCTAGGCTCAAATCCCACTTCAGACAAACCACTTAACCTTTGTGTGCCTCAACTTGCTCATCTATAAAATGAGAGGTTAGACTTGATTGTCTTTAAGATCCCTTCTAAAGCTAAATTATGACTCTAGTGTAAGGGTCAAGGAAGGGTCAGCCTGGATATTTATCCCACCCATTTAAAGTAGGTACTCAACCTTGGTATCTTACCCAAGTGAAAACATGCTTCAATCAAAGACCTTTCACTAAGTGTGAAAAGTCCTTGATCAAGTTAAGATGTCTTTGAAACCCATTGAAGGAACTATATTAAGGTTAACATGAAATGTGTTATAATTGGTCAAGGGACTTGGTCATGTCCCTGGGGTATTATATAAACCTGGGAACTACAGTTCAATACGGGAGAGATTTCAGTGCCAGGTGGTAACAGAAAGATACATGCTCTTGAGGGAGAATCAATTGGTGGGAAGGAGAGAACTTTGGCTTTATCCTTAATATCTTCTCCTCTAACCTGAGCTGGAAGGAACCTGGTGAGCTTCAAAGTTTTGGGAGAATTTTGTCTTAAAAGGTTGTCTTAAAGGCATAATCGTCAGGTTAGAGGAGAAGATATTAAGGACAGGCTCTTAAGGAAAAAAAAAATACACCATACTTAAGGGAACATTTTGAGGACCCCAGCAAAAGGAATTTTAGGGGCTGTGAGTTACTCCTTTACTTTTTGTGTTCTCTAAGTCTGAGCTCACTTTTTCTTGAATTCTGTATGTACTTTTGAAAGAGTATATCACCATCTTTCAGGGTACCAATAGTTCCTACATTGTTCCATGTTGGTAAATACCACTTTCTAAAAGCTAATTGTTTGAGTGACTATTTGATAACAACTGATAATGTTGGTGGAAAGCACACCACAGGGAGCTTCCAAGCCATACTACTTTAAAAAAAAAAACCCTCAATCGCTCAGGGCTACCCCTAGAACTTTGAGAAGAGATGTGGTCAGCCTTTTTCTCAGAACCCAACCCATTAATGTGAATGAGAGTTGGGATAGTAACTTTCAGAGCATGCCTTACACTACAAAACTATGATTCTAATACCCTCTTGAATCATCCATAAATGGAGGCTTCAAGATGGCATTTTCTATCTGAATTACTTAATCTCCTGAGTGCTCTGAGAGACTTTTGGACCCACACAAACTATACTCCTTCTATAACTTCAAAATGATAACGAACCCCCCACACTACAGGATACTCTCAGTAACAGGAAATCAACAACTTTTCTTTTTAATTCCCTTTTCAAATCTGTTCAGCAGAGTCAGAGCCTGGTGAATTGTGACTCATCACCTTTCCAAAACTGAACACACAGTAGGCAAAGCAGAATAATGATGTCACTATTCAATAGCACCTCCTCCACCCAATTCTTCTCAAACACCCCCCCCCAAATCCATTTTTAAGGGAAGAAAATAAAAGAAAAGGATTCTGGAAAACTAGCATTTCCTTGTTTGCCCTATCGAACTGACAAAGAAAAGGTGAGGCTAAAATAAATGAAAAATGACAAACAGGTATCTTACAGGCCTTCTGTCCTTTCTGTATAGAAGAGCTAGGTTTCAATAGAATTTGGTGTCAAAAATAAAATCTAGTCCCCAGATATAAACAGTACACATCAAAAGCTATTTGTCCTTGGAAGGTCAGGATGGCTACATGTTTATTGATGAAACTGCTTCTTCCTGATCTGTATTCAAATCAGTGTGTTGGGCTTCTTTCAAACCAAATTTTACTTGTAGCATAGTTGCAGAAGTTGTGAGAAGAAAAGCCCACAAGCAGCACAAAACAAGCATGGGGAAACAGAAGGTTTTGCAAAGATTGTACAAAAAAAAAAACAGTGATTACTCAGGGAAAAAAATCTTTGAAAAATATATTCTGCATAGAAACAACAATTCTGCTGATGTGCCATGTCTTCCAAGTTTTTATGAGGCATCAGTGTCTCTTTAAAGGAACATTTGTCAAGAAGGATAAGTTCAAAATTTATCACCCTAATTATTACATAAGCAACCTTTAGATCCAAAATGATTTTAAAGCTAACCAAAGTACTTTAAAAAAAAAAAAAAAAAGAAGTCATTCCTGAGATTTTTCACTTGTGTGACTCCGAATCCAAATAGCCCAGCAATACCATAATGGAGCACAAGTCTTCTAACAAACTCTACTCCCTGAACCATGCAAAAATCAATGAAGATTGCTCCTGGAGCAGTGGGAGTGAGGATATGACTCTGTCACTGGTGTCTGTGGTACACGGGGAAAGAGTTGAGCCTCTTACGGTACTTGCAATCAAAAGAGAATTCTAATGCTCTTTTTAAGGCCCTTCTAAGCTCAGCAATCTCAAGAGATGAGAGCTTCTCAAGAAATGCTGTTAGTTTCTTGTCTTTCCTACTCCTGCTGCTGTGACCTTAGCCTTTCAAGTTGTTGGTCAGCATCAATTCAACCCAGACAGAAAAGTAATGTGTTTTCCATGACTTGGTCTCTATTAGTCAAGGCTAGACGGGGTCTTTCATGCATAAGGATTATACCTTTAAGACAACCTTCTCATAACCATTCATTGTGCTGGTACATAGCTTGTAAAGGGGAATAATGCTGACTGCAACAACATTGGTGCCCTACACAGCATCGATGCAATTGCATTAGGACTAACAGGATGGAAGGGCCCCAAGTATGTGTTTGCTGATGGAAAGCCTTAACATAGCTCAGCAAGCAGAAAACTCATTTGCAAAGCTCATTTCATTCCTTCCTGCAGAAGAGTGCATGAGAAGGCATAGGACAGAGGGCAGCAGTCTGTGAGTACAGACTTAGATGAACATTTTACATGCAATCACATGAGTGACAGTGCTTTAAATTGTGAAGCACTAACTACATAGACAAAAGTTTTAGCACCATTGTTGCTATTGTTACTTTAAGTCAGTGCGGCATAATGGATAGAGCGCTGAGCATCTTAAAAGCAGAGATTAGAGTTTGAAATCCAACTCAGAGTTATTCTCTCTGTGGCCCTTAGCAAGTAATTTAACTTTTCTGTGGGTCAAGACTTATCTACTAAGTTATAAATAAGTTGAGATCTACTAGGTTATGGATAGGTTGGTAGAGTTCCAAAGCTAAACTCTCCATAATAAGTAAATCACTGACCCTTTGCATATTTTGGGATTATCATCATTATTGTTATGGGTGTTGTCTGTGTATAGGATATACATACTATGTCTAGTATGAAACCTAAATCCAGCTACATAGCAACTCCTACTGCAAACTCTATCTAAAATAGGCATTGTTTTCCTGTAACGTACAATACCTTAGAGGCTGCTAGATGGCATAGTACAGTGCCAGACTTAAAGTTGGGAAGACCTGCACTCCTAACCCTAATACTACCTCAGGCTCTAATAGTATGAAGGTAGACAAGTAACAAAACTTCTTAGCGTCAGTTTCTTCACCTGTAAAATGGGTAGCTAAGCGGTGCAGGGCAGCTAGGTGATGCATTCCCTCCACTGTTGCAGATTGCAACCCATCCATGCCATCACATCTTCACATGGACTTTCATAAATGAAGCTATATGTAAACATGGCAGAAGTCTCCATCTGGACTTTCCAATATTTCACTGACACCAGTGTGATACTCAGTGACCATGTGTTATGCCTTTATCTCACTACACCACTGACCCACCTGCTTATTTAGTCATACTTGTTCTTAATGTCTCTTACAATGTTCTTTATCCTTGTGGTGTTATGTTTCAACCTATCTGCATGCACCCACCTTGAATCTTCACATTGTCCTTTAAGAAATCTGAATTTTAGGGGGCAGTTAGGTGGTGCAGTGGATAGAGCACTGGCCCTGGAGTCAGGAGGAGCTGAGGTCAAATCCAGACTCAGACACTTACTAGCTGTGTGACCCTGGGCAAGTCACTTAACCCTAATTGCCTCGAAAAAAAAGAAAAAAAGAAAAAGAAATCTGAATTTTTTATTCTTCTGAGAATATGATGTTCCATGGTTAACAAGCATATTATATTACTGAATGAATTGGAATGGTCCTGTGATTTCGATGGTATAAGAAATTTCTGACCAATAAATTTAACAATGCATTGGCATCAGGAACTCTCAGTGAAGAAAAACTCTCTACTTGCTCTGAAATTTATAGTCTTAGAGAATTACCCAAAGCACTAAGACTTGTCCAGGGTCACACAGCTAGTATGTGTCACATCCAAGACTTGAATTCAGGTTTTTCTGACTTCAAAGACAGTTATCTGCCCTAGGCTCACCTCCCTACACTTAAAAAAAATCACAGGTTTGTACCAAAAAGAAAATGAGAAAGACGGTGTTATGCGCATGGTTCTAGGTGCTGAGGATTCAAAGATGAATACAATAGTCCCTGTCCTCAAGGTGCTTATATTCTACTGGAAGGATGTACCCCATACACAGTAACATAAATACAAAGTATATACAAAGTAAGAAGCTAGGTGGCTCATTAGAAGGAGCACTAAATTTGTGGTCAGAGGTTCTCAGTTCAAATCCTGCCTCTTTTACCTAACTCCTTCTGTGACCTTGGGCAAAGTGACCTCTTTAGGCCTCAATTTGAATCCTACCTCTGGCATATACAAGTTGTGTTAGCCTCAGTTTCTTCCTCTGTCCAGTAGGGAATATCTATAGTACCTACCTTATATGGTTGCTGGCAACTAGGTGGTGCAGTAGATAGAGGACAGATCCTGGAGTCAAGAGCACCTGAGTTCAAATACTTCAGATACTTACTAGCCGTGTGACCCTAGGCAAATCACTTAACCTCAATTGCCTCAAAAAAAAAACCAAATGAAATAATGTATGTAAAGTATTTTGTAAACCTTAAAGCCCTATATAAAGTCTGATGGCATTACTATTATTTGTGTTATATCATAATGTAGCATAGTAACAGTAATAGCAATAACAACCTTAAATCCATCACTTTCTGCTAGTCAGTGGAGTGGAGAATACTGGAATCAGGTCGACCTCTGACGTGTCCCACCACAGATACTTCCTAACTGTGATCCTGAGCAAGTTGCTTAAGCTCTCTCAGACCTACTTTCTTATCTGTAATAATAACAGAAGTAGTTTAGCATTTATACAGTACTTTAGGGTTTGCAAAGTAATTTATATGTATCTCATGGGATCCTCAAGTCAACCCTGGGAGGTTGGTGCTATTATTAACATCCTGTACTTGACAAATGGGGCAGCTAGGTGGCACAGTGGATAGAGCACTGGGCCTGGAGTTAAGAAGACTCATCTTCCGGAGTTCAAATCTGACCCCATACACTTACTAGCTGTGGGACCCTGGGTAAGTCACTAAACTCTGTTTGCCTCAGTTTCCTCATCTGTAAAATGAACTGGAGAAGGAAATGGCAAACCACTCTAGTATCTTTGCTATAAAAACCCCAAATGGGGTCATTAAGAGTCAGACACAACTGAAATGACTGAACAATAATAACTTGACAAATGTACTTGCCTTTTGGTTAGGTCTGGTGTTTGAAGACCTGGTCCTGACCCTTTTGCAGATGAGGTGCTTCAAGCTAATGACTTGCCCTGGGGTAACATAACTAGTGAGTATCTGAGGTGGGATTTGAACTCAGGTCTTCCAGACTCCAGGTCCAGCACTCTATCCATTGTTCTACCTCGCCTCCTTCTGTAAAATGTACATAATAAAAACACCTACATCACAGGGTTGCTGTGAGGATTAAATGTGATAACATATGTAAAATGTTTTATAAGCCTTGAAGTGCTATGTAAATGTTAGCTATTTCTCTTCCTAACACCTATAAGAAATTTATCAATAATTCTTCGATTTAATGAGATCTAATCTACTTTTTCCCCTTCAGATTTTTAATTATCTTGTTATTATATCTTACAGGAAAATACACATACACAAAGTGCTTTGTAAGTCTTTTAATGCTATATAATTGTTCCTATGTTGTTATTATTGCATACAAATTCTATTTGTTTTACTCCTCCCCTTCACCACTTAGATGCACATTGAACACCAATATGGGATAGGGAAAGTGGTCCAGACTAAAATCCAATCTTAAAAAGACTGTACTTTTTCTAAAATGAAATGACTAAGCCCTCTAGCCAATAGATATTTTCCTTTATGGTATGACTGGAAGAAATAGGGGTAAAACCGAGGAGATGGACTATTTTGCCCATCTGACTATATTTCCCAAGATGCCTGGGCACAAAGAACAATCAAAATATAAATCAATCTCTTTCAAAGTAAAGAACCTTACTAAAACCTTACATATTGAGAACAGTTAGAGAAATATTAAATAATAAATGTCCTTAGTATCAACATTCTTGTTATGGAATAGCACAAGAGAAATTTTCAAATAATACTTTTGAGCTGTTTTCTATTTTCTGTGTTCTTTGTGGGTTTCAAGTGAACAATAACTTCTCTAAAACTCAAAATTTACATATTAATATTTCATATCATGTGCTTGGTTGCCTACTCACAAGATGTACTAAACACATTGGAGGTTTTTCTCTTCCAAAGAAGAAAAGATCATTTTCCTTCATTGGTGAGTTACACAAATATGATAATAACTTAGTTATATAACTATCATACATAAATTAAACTTCATAAAAACCAATACAAGGAAGCAAAATAATTTTCTTATGAAAATATTTCATAAAAGTTTAAACAAATAAAACAATACTTTAGATTTTTTTAACCCATTAAGAATAATAGTATTATTAATAAGAAAGTATTTTAAGATGGTAGTAGATGGAATCAATTTGTTCACTTTCAAATAAACTGGGGCAGAAGATGTTGAAGTAAATGAGAAATGTGGCCAGCAAATCAGGTCCCCAGGGTCCTGATTAAATTCACATTGCCATTTCCTTTGTCTCATCCCAAAATGGCAAGAAATAACATCCAGGCACATGCATTTGCCTTTGGTTGGGTCTGGTGTCTGAAGCCCTAGTCCTGATCTTATCTTTAAGAATATTCTCTTCAAATATTAAGAAGACTTTCTATAATTCCTAATTACTTAAATACATGATTTGCCTGGAAAAAGAGATCCCCTTATGGAGGAAATGTTTATTCATAACTTTGTTTGGCATACATGAAGTATTTAATAAATGCTTTTTTTTTTATTCATTCATGACTTTTGTTAGAAAAGGAACTTTTGAATCATAGAGAAGTTTAATTTCTTTTTTGGGGGCAAACAATGATCATTCAAAACACATGGGAACAGAGTGGCTAAAAGAAACATTAACTTTTGCTTTATTGTTGGAGTAAACCAAAAAGCATTGGGTCTAACTGACCCAAAAGCCTGATGAAGTGGGCTGAATTTTTGAAAGGGCCAGCTCTGAACAAAAGAGAACTGGAATCTCCAATCTTGGGAATCCTCCAGGTTTAAAATCTAAGGAGTTGTCTACTATTTGGAGTGATTAGGACAAGGGTGAAAAAATCTGAGGATATATACCAACATCACCATTTGCCAGAGTAGGCAAGGAGAGAGACTTGGTCCTCAGAGAAAAACCAAATGAGTGAAATGATGTGGATATGAAATTATTGCTATTTAATGATCTCTCAGTAGGGGGCAATCTGGGAATCATTTGGTTTTGTTATTTTGTAAGTGGCAGCACACAAACATTGCTTTGTTAAAATCAAATGCACACATGTGTATGGTATGTGTACAGCACTCGGAAAAAGTAAAGATTCTTTGGAGCACGTTGACTGAAGGAAAGGGAACCTGGGAATAACACCTACCTGACTCCTCTGGGATATTAATGCCAATCGCCTACACTGATTACAACTCATTCCACACTTTATGTAATAGACACATTCATGAAAATGAGGATAAATCCATATTTCTTCACAAATAGAATACTGTTTTAAATGTAAAAAGGAAAATTCATTATTTAAAGGAACCCAGCAGTGAACTCCTTTGCAAAGCAAAGAACACTTCTGTAATATGAATAATTGTCCTCTAATTTATCTTTTTTATAAGTTGTGATTTTTATATCAGATTCTCTTAGAGCAGCATGCAACCTATAACCAACAATGCATTTATTTTTGCTATGTGGTTTATAGCCTCTGAAGCAACATAAATCAGTTAGAACCAGAGAACTAGGGAATGTTAGAGCTTAGAAGGACCTGAGAGGTATTTGATTTAGACAGGGTGTTGTGAATCAAGATGCCATAACTTACTTTCTCTTAGGGCATTTGCCAGGACCTGCCAGGTGTGGTGAGTTGCTGCATTGCAGCAGCCTTCAAGCCTTGTGGCCTGAATATAGTCACACATGGGGAAATCAAACATTGGTTCTTGCTATGGTGAGCATGAGAGTATTCCCTGTTTTTGATTGATTATACATGCCATCATGAGTTGGACTTGACAGGTCTGGCTTTTACCTGCCCAGGTCTGGACATGTGACTCCTCTGCTCAATTATCTCCTCTCTTTGGCACTTAAGGCCCTCACAACCTAAATTCTAACCTACCTTTCCAGGCTTATAATGCTTTATTTGCCTTCATGCACTCTAACTGGCCTTCTTGCTGTCCTTTCCACACAACACTCCATCTCTGTCTCCATGCTCTTGCACAGGCTGTCCCTCATACCCAGACTTCATGTCCTCCCCAGTTCCACTCCTTTAAGTCCCTAGTGTCCTTCAAAACTCAGCTCAAATGCCACCTCCTACTTGAAGATTTTCTAGATCTCCCTACTCCTACCATCACCACTTTACCATGCACTGATGCCTCCCACATCAAAGCTACCTCAAATTTATTGTGTGAATGATTATATGTATACATGTTATCTAGCCAAACAGAATGTTAGCTTCTTTGGCTTAGAAATTTTCATTTTTGACTTTAATCCCTGACACCTAGCACATTGCCTGGTATGTAGTACGGATTTAATGAATATTTGTTGATTGATTCATTGGCTTACACTTCTTTCTCAACCTTTAATTTTTTATGTTCTCATCCTTAAGATCTTAACTATCTGCTAGAATCATTTCTATCCTTCATCCTCACCCTTTACTTTGACCCTCCCAGTTATGACTAATATCCCTGAACAATTGTTTCCTGCCCATTGCCTGGCATAGAAGCTACAATATGTCAGGCAGCCTGGAGGCACTTACCTTGCCAAGGTCAACTGAATGAACCCCATACTAATATATGAGCAAAAATAGCAACAGAAAGCCTTTTGTATCAATGATTCCATACTTCAGTGAAATTGTCTACAGATGGAGTTGAGTAGCTAATTTTCTCTTTATGATGCTATTACCTTAGTCCTCTTGATCTCCTAAGCCCCAAATATACAGAGAAATTCTCAATTGTGTTGCCAAAAGTCACTTTCACCAGGAAAAAGCCAAGGAAGCAGCATGAATGAATTGGTCACCAAGAAAGAAGTCAGTAAAGAGAAATAAATTCAAAGAAAACAAAGGAGCCATGAAGCCTTCAGCTAACCCAAATCACATCTCTCAATCTAGCAACCTTTCTCTGAAAATAATAATAAAATCAAAACTACCATTGCTTCCACAAAAGGCAAATCAATCAACTGCCCTATGGATCAATTCCTCATCCCTTAGACAACTTAGACCAAAACTATCTTGCCTGGCCATCACCTGGGTTGTTTAATTGTTTCTGTCATGCCCAACTCTTCATGGGCTTATTTGGGATTTTCTTGGCAGAGATACTGGAGTGATTTGTCATTTCCTTCTCCAGCTCATTTTACAGATGAGGAAACTGAGGTAAACAAGGCTAAGTGACTTGCCCGGGATCACGTAGCTAGTAAGTGTCTAAGGCCAAATTTAAATTCACAAAGATGACTCTTCCTAACTCCAGGCCTGGCATTCTATCCATTGCATCACTCAGCTGCCAAGGAAAATTTCTAAAACTTCCTCTTTATTTCTCCACAGAACTTAATTCATTGTCATACGTTTCAAACACTCAATTATTGTTGACTGAGTTGAACAGTGAAGAAAAGTCATTGGTTCTATCTCAGTCTGAGGAAAAATCAAGTTGTGTCAAAAGTCAAGGCCAACATTATTCATAGTCATAGAATTATAGCTTAAAGCTGGAAGGGGTCTTAGATGCCATGGAGTACAATTTGACCATTTTGCAGAAGAGGAAATTGAAAGAGAAGTTCAACAACTTGCTGAAGTTACTTAACTAGTAATTGTCTGAGGTGAGATTTGAACCTCGGTCTTCCTCATTCCAAATCTACTACCCTATGTTGCCTCTCAAATGACTTGTCCAAGACCATACATCTGCACATAAGAAGCAAAGCCAAGATATGAACCCAGGTCCATTCACTTCAAATCCAGTGATCTTGCCATTGTACAACTTTTCCATTTCATCCCAAAGATGAGGGAACTGGGGCTAAGAAGAGTTAAGTGATATGACCCAGAACACATAGCTTGTAAATGTCTGAGGCAAGATTTGAACTCAAATTTTCCTGATTCTAAGTTGAGCTTTCTATCCATTACTCCACCTGGCTATACAAAGCAACAGTACATGGAATAATTTCAGGATTTCTGGTAAAGCTTCAATTCTCACCACCCAAAACAGCCTCATACCCTGCTCTCACAATGACTGGGTTATGCCTGAAATTCCATTTAGAATGTCATGCCTTTCTTTAGCTCATAGCTTTAATCTCTTTTAAGCATGCAAATACTCATATGAAGGATAAGACATTAACTGTTTAATAAATTACTATTGAGTTAATAATAGAATACATTTATATGACACTTCAAGGCTTATAAAGTGTTCTACACATAATATGTCTTTGATGCTCACAACAATCCTGTGAAGTGGGTGCAACCAACATTATTATTCCCTTTTTACTATTGAGGAAACTGATGATCAGAGAGATTGTTATTTGCCCAGGGTCACATAGCAAGTAAGCATCAAAAGCATAGGTCTCTCCTGACATCAAGTCCATCACTACTACACAGTATTGCCTCTCCATGAAAAAGGACTGTGACAACAGGATAAGGTGGTGGACTGAAGAAACAGGACATTTCATAGGGCAGCAAGTAGATTTGGAGCTGGAAGAGGACTTTGAGATCATCTTGTCCATCATCCTCATCTGGGATGTAAGCCTTCATGTGATGAAAAAACACAGGCCCAAGGAAAAAATTTAGTTCAAGCCACATAGAGAGTAAGTAATAGAATCTAAACTTTTAAAACCGAGGACTGCTGTCTCTAGAATCAGGGCTCTTTCCACAATTCCTCAATGACCCTTTGAATGGAGGAGAAGGAATCCCACCAAGGTAAAAAGAGTGAGTTAAAGAGAGGCTAGAGGCACTGAAGGCAAGCTATGCCCACTTCATAATTTTGCCCTACCGTTAGGTCTGTCAATAGACTTTTACTATCCCTAATTTCAAAACTATTTCCCATTTCAGGATATTTCTGGAATTCATCTAAAAATTCCTTTAGGAAAGAAAGGAAGGAAAGAAGAAAGAAAGAAAAAGAGAGAAAAAAGAAAGAGAAAGAAAGGAAGGAAGGAAGCAAGAAAAGAAAGAAGGAAGGAAGAGAGGGAAGAAGGGGAGGAAAAAGAAGAAAGAAGAGGAAGGGAGGAAGGAAGGAAAAAATAAAAAGGGAGGGGAGGGAGGAAGGAAGGAATTTTTAAATTTTTTAAATTAAATAATTTAAGTACATATTTTAAGCATATAAATTTTAAAATGAACATTTGCAAGATATGTCCTCTCATCAAAAGCCACTCCCATTTTTATATTAAATACGACAACAGTAGTAGCTGATAAATTATCTGAAGTTTTCAATAGAATGTGGTCAAAAGCTAAAAACTGCTACCAATGTTAAAAAGGTTCTTTCTAAGCTGCATTTAAAAAAAAATATCTTCTTCTCCCAAAGGAACATTAACAAAGAAAATTAAAGCTCCAATCTGTTGTGGGTTTTGGCAGATTCCCCACCTATGTATCATACAAACACACACACACACACACACACACACACACACACACACACACATATTCCATTGCTATTGCTTTCAAATGGCAAATAAGGATTTAGCATGTCTTTAAAGCTGAGACGAAGTCATGTCCTGATGGATAGAGAGCAGGCCTCATAGCCAGAAAGACCTGGGTTCAAGTGCTGCCTTTGACACATCCTGGCTATGTGATGCTGGGCAAGTTATTTCATTTCTCAGGACTCAGGGCATATCTCTAAGACTCTAGTTACAGAGAAAGTGCTAATTTGCATTGGTAAAGAGAATTTCCTCATCCAGGAGCTCCCTATATCATTGAAATCATAGGTCTAAACCTTATCCCTCTATAAAGTCATTGAAATCTTTATTTTGCTCAGAAACAACTCACATTGAAATGTCAGAAGAGTCTTAGTTAAATTGTTCAGGCTCTGACAAGATCATTTTTTAAAGTAACAACAACAACACCACACACACACACACACACACACACACACACACACACACACACACGCATGTGCACGCCTAAGGCATTATCCTATATAACTCAAAGGATGAGGAAAGCATCTTGCAACCCACGTGTGAACTTTCTAGGCATTCTGCCTTACAAAATAGTATCCAAGGTGTCTTCTAAATTTAAGCATTTAACTCCTGCAGCCATGTGCAGAGAGGAGGAAAAATGTCTCTGCCATATCAGGCAATCTAAAAGCCATATTTCACATTGACAGGTTCAATCATGCACTCCTCCTCCGAGTCAGAATGGAACAAAAGGGGAATGTTAAACACAAGCTAAAAACAGAAGGGATGCCAACTACAACATTTTGCTCAAAAGATTTCCTTCTAATCCTGACAAAAAATGTCTCTCTCTTGTAGGTTTTCAATTCCCCCTTCTTAAGGGACTCCTTTGATCTACCCACAAAGATGCTTAGCTCTCTCCAGTTCCAAATCCCTTCAGCCTTCTGCCCCATTAGCAAATTCCCATTATCCCCTTCACTTCTAAACTTACAGAAAAAGTTATCTGTATCAGATGCCTCTACTTCCTCACCTCCCACTCTCTCTTCAATTCTTTGCAATTCACTTTCCTCTCTCAATGTGCTACTGAAACTGCTCTCTCAAATGTCACCAGTGATCTCCAAATCACCAAATCCAATTTTTTTTTCAGTTCTCATCTTCTATGATCTCTCTGTAATACTTAATAATGCTGACTCCTCTTCCTAGAGATTGTCTCACACATGGGCTTCAGAGGTACCATATTCTTCTGGTTGTCCTACCTATCTGAACTCACAATCTTACCCTCTTAAGGGAATCAGAGCTACATACCCATACTATTTATTGGCTTGTCAGCCCAAGCCAATCCCCATCTCCAGCTAAAATCCCACCTTCTACAAGGATCCTTTCCTAAGTCCCCTTAATGATGTTAACTATTTCCAGTTTACCCTACACATAGGTTTATTTATGCATAGTCACTTACATGCTGTCCTACTCATTAGACTGTGAGCTCCTTGAAAGAAGGATAACCTTTTGTCCTTTGAATTACTAACACTTATCAGTGCTTGGCATAAAGTAGGCACTTAATAAATGTCTATTGACTGACAGACTCCTGACTTAGTCACACTGATAAAGCTATGGACTGTGTATACTACCTCTATGGACTATATACTATCTCTTTAATATCTTCCTTGCCTATCTCTTATAATAGCTAATGTCTTCTTATCTTTTCTCTGACCCTTAAATGTGGTTATCTCCTGAGGGTCTGTCTTACTCTCTCATTCTGTACTGTCTCACTTGACAACTCATTCACACCCAAAAGTTTCAACTATTATTTCTATGCATATGACTCAGATTTCTATTTCCTGATGCTAACTTTTCTTCTGAGCTTCAAACTACCTACTGGACATGTTCCACCAGTTCCATGTCAACATGCCCAACCCCCCCTTTAGTAGCTTCCTCCCTAAACCTCTAACACCTCCTCTGACTTCACTAATTCTATCTGTGTACCACTATTTATTCAATCAGTCTCTGATGTTTGAAAACTTGATCCTATCTTTGACTCCTCTCTCCATCCTCCATATCTAGTCAATTACCTCATTTTGCTAATTCAATTTCTACAGAATCTTAAAATATTAAAGCTTAAATGACTTCAGGATCATCTAGTTCAAACCCTTTGTTTTACAGATAAGGAAAATGATGACCAGAGAAGTTAGGTGATTTATCCATGATAACACAACTACTGAACAGCAGAAGTAAAACTCAAAACTTAAGTCTTTATAACACATCTGGCTTATTTTCTACTCACCAGCCTGGACTTTTGCAATTAACCATTAGCAGGTAGTAAGATTAATCTGGAAACTATTACAAGAATGGGTGAGAATGGAAGTAGAAAGAACTGCCAGTGGTCAATTTCAATAGTCTAGACTGGTGGTACAGAGCACCTATATACCTCCTGTCCTGCCAGTGGCAATAAAGATGTCAGATGTCAGAAAATAAGTCATATGTGTTGCAAAGACTTAAAAGGATAGGTAAAAATTTTACTTGATAAGCAATAGGAAGAAGGTATTGTCTACTGAAAAAAGCAAAAGGCTTGGAATCAGATGACCTGGGTTTTGAGTCTTGATTCTGCTGTTTAGTATCTAGACATTATTTTCTTTATAAAATAAGGGTTTTGAACTAGATGATCCTCAGGTCATTTAAGCTTTAACATTTTAAGACTCGGCAAGGAAGGAAAGAAGGAAGAAAGGAAAAGGGAGGGAGGGAGGAAGAATTTATTAAGCACCTACTATATGTCAGTTACTGTGCTAAGCACTTTACAAATATTACCTCATTTGAAACTCACAACCATATTGAGAGGTAGTTGCTCTTATTATTTCCATTTAAAAGTTGAGGCAAATGAAGCAGACAAAGGTTTCATGACTTGCCAAAAGTCACAAAGCCAGTGTCTGAGGCTAAATTTGAACTCAGGTCTTGCTGATTCCAGGTCCAATGTTTTATCCACTAGGCTATCTAGCTACCTCTAGCAACATAAGGACAGAACCTGTCTTAACTAAACATTGCAAGTCTCCAGCACATTGTTCTGGTCTCAATAAACACCTAATGAATTTGAATAGTGGTAACTCATAATTATGTATCACTTTCAAGTTTATATACCACTTTCATGATAATGAGGTAGTTAGTACAAGGATTAGTATCATCATTTTACAGATGACTAAACTGAGGCTGAGAAGAGTTACACCAGAAACCCACTTCTAATCCATGTCAGAGTTTGTTCTTAAACCCAGGTCTTTGGACTCTGAGTATGGTGCATTTCTCCTACATCATGTCACTGCCTGCTACTTTTTGAAACCACAGCAGATATAACTATCTTAGATCAGAACCCTTAACTGGTTACCCAATTTGGACATGGTAGACACAAATCGTTGTTATATACTAGAAAAATCAGACAGCAGACTAACCAATACAGGAGTGTAAAGCAGCTTTGAAAATGCTTACCTTCAAGATATAGCCAATGTTTTTCTAACTAAGGATATTTTCAACTAGCTGAGAATAGAAGCATCTTACCTGGTTGTCAAAATTACTCCAAAATGCTTGAATTCTTCAAGGATGTATAATTTTGTTAGCGAGAATACTCTTTCTACTGTCATAGAATGTAATACATACATACCTTAATAAATGATCTTTGAGGACTGCTGTGACCAAAAACTTCATCACTCTGTAATGAATCTGGAGAAGAGATGATCCAAGTTAAAATAATAAATGTCCCCTGTCTGCTAGTCATCTCTTGATCCACATAGATTAGGGCTCAAATAGTGGGAATATTTTCAATTTATAGTTTACCTTCTATGGTAAATCACTTATGTTGGCTCACTGTACCCCCATCCAGTTTTTAAATCCATTAACTCGTAAGGTCAAAGAAATTTAGCTTTTACAGCGCTAGCAGTCCAGGCAAGGACCATGGATTAAATAGTAAAATATTTAATCAAGAAAAAATGTCAAAGTTAAGCAATAGAAAACCAATCTCATCACCCATTCCTAAGGGAATGCAGTCTCACTCATTTTCCCCAACAGAGTAACTTGAGAAACAAGGCCTTAAAAGACACAGGTATTTGAAATGGAGAACGCATTGCACAGTCCCTGTTATGGCCAGACTAAAGATTATGAAGTTTCACCCATGTAACATGTGAACCAATTCCCCACTCCATCTCTTTTTTTCAGTTAGCTTCCAGGAAGCCTTTCACAGTCCCCTACATTCACACTCACACACACACACACACACACACACACACACACGCATAAGCACACATACAACCAGAGTCTGAGCTCTGAGATTACTTTCCCTTTATTCTGTATTTTTGGTATGTTCACAGATGTTGGCATATTGTCTCTTTAGAATGTAAGCTCCTTCAGCCTCAGACACTTGATACTTCCTAGATGTGTGACCCCTGGGCAAATCACTTAACCCCAACTGCCTCACCAAAAAAAAAAAAAAAAAAAAAAAGAATGTAAGCTCCTTGAGGATATAGGCCTCATGTTTTTGTGTCTCTTCACAAGAAGTTAGCGTAATACCTGCCACATAGTAAACATTTTGTAAATGTTTGTTGACTGACTGACTGACATAATTGAGATCAACTGAAATCAACCCAAAGTTACAGGGAGATCACACTGAACAGCAAGCACATCATCTTTCCTGTAAGCCTTACTCTCTACCTTACATCGTCCTCCCCCCTCAAAAAAAATAAAAATTCCACAGCATTACGTAAAATCTTTTCAATGTGTTCTTCAGCACAATTAGTGGGAACCCCCAAAATGAATAATTCTCCTTGAGGTTCTTGTCCCACTATTGCGCACTAGTCTTTCAGTAACTAAGGAGTCATAAGATTATTCACCCCAGCACACAATTTTATAGCACCAGCCCAAAAGATAATTATATTAAGTTCCTTTGAATCATCTTGCCTTGTTTGCTAGCATAGGCTTCACTGAATAAACTAATACCAAAATAAAACTTGGGCCTAGAAAACATCAATGTAACCTACTAGTATAAGGTTATTAATATGAGCCATGTAATTTACCAGTTTAAGCCTACCTATATAAGCAATTTAAGCTTCACAATTTCTTTGTATTCTGGATGTCCAGAATATAACCTGTGTGCTCTTCTCTGAATTCACAAGATAATAGGGATATTTGCAATTTATAATTTACATTATCTAGTAAATCAATAATCTTAGCCTGCTCTATGTAGTCCAAACCAGCATAAAAAATGGGATACCTATAAGTCAACTCAATAAAATTTTCATCATTCTGACCATAAATGAAATATTCATTAAAAATAAAAATAGTTATCAGGAAAAAAAATTCAGAATAAAACAACAGAAAACTACTCCTAGCTCCTATTCTCAAATGAATGTTACCTCCTTCCCTTTTCCCAAAAAAGTAGCCTGGGAAGCAAACCTCTCTAAAATTTCTTGTCTCCAAAATAGATAAAGCATGGCAAATTGTCAAGCACAACCAGAGCCAAGTTTCAGAAGTTCATCTACACAAAGAAACCTAGATCGCCTCTGGGAACAGCTACCAGTCTACAAGTTTTAATTACAATTGTTCTTCCCTTTCCTTCCCCTCAGTATGCTTTTTGTAGACAGTAAGAAAGCTGCACCACTCCACTGTTCCTGCACTGCACCACTTTTCCCACATTGGGTGCTGCCATTCAGCATATTTTTCTCCCAACCTGTACCTCAAGTACACAGCATCATGGGAAGTGTAGTCCTGGCTTTGCCCAATTAGGAATATGCGTTAAAGCCAAATGCTTCATAGGAAAGATAGCTTTCCCATCACACATACCTCTATTAAAATAATAAGCAAACTTATAGAATTGTACACAAAGAAATAAATCTACAGAGCATTGTGGAGGTTATTAAAAAAAAAGACATTGCATCACGAAAACTAAAGGTCTGAGATATCTGATAGTTGTGTTCAAGTCTGTTAATTCTAGGCTACAAAATGATTCCCTCTTAATAATTCCTCAGAGATCCCCACTCCCAACTACTAGTGCATTCCCCTTCAAAACTACTTCTTATTTATTTTGCATATACTTATATGTGTGTGGATCATCTCTCACAATAAAATGTAAGATCCTCAAAGACAATGCATATTTCACATTTTTCCTTTGTATTTCCAACAAAAAAAACACAATGCTTGACACACACATAATAGGCACTTAGTAAAGACTTGTTGATTGGTCACTGTCATTGATAATGGCTTAAGATATTTAAAGTACAAAAAGTTCCATGCTCTCTCCCAAATTACCATCACCCAACACTATTAAATCCAATGTCTTTTCTCTATCTTTCTCGATCTCTCCGAAGCTTTTGACATTGTTGACATTCCCTTCCCCTAGATATAATCTCCCTGGGCTTTTATGTCACTTCACTCTTCTGTTTCTTGTCCTACATTTATGACTATTGCTTTTTGTTCACTTTTGTGGAATTATCATCCATGTTTCACACCCTTTATATGGTGTACCCCAGGGTTCTCTCCTGGATCTTCTCTCTCTCTCTCTCTCTCTCTCTCTCTCTCTCTCTCTGTCTCTCTCTCTCTCACACACACACACACACACACACACACACACACTCTCTCTCTCTCTCTCTCACACACACACACACACACACACCCTCCACCTTGGGTGATCTCTTCAGTTCTCATGGATTGTAATGCAAATGACTCAAAAATGTATAAATCCAACCCTCAGTTCTGTCTTGAGCTCTAATTTCATATCACCAATAACCTGCAGTATATCTCTCCCTGGATGACCAGTAAGTATCTCAAACTGAACATGTCCATAATAAAACTCATTACCTTTCCTCAAAAAGCCGACCTTCTTTCAAACTTCCCTATTTCTCTCCATGGCACCAACCTCTTTCTAGTCACTCAGGTTCACAACCTTGGAGCTATCCTTTAATAACCCTTTCTTTCTATTCACACAGTTACCACCTCAGTTCAAGCTCTCATCACCTCTCACCAAAATGATCACTGAGGCACCCTAACCAGTATCCCTGCTGAGGTCTCTTCAATCCATCCTTCATATGGCTGTCAAAATTATTTTTCTTAACTGCAGATCTGACCACATAATATCTCTGTTCAACTCCAATGATTCTTGATTGCCCCTAGAATGAAATATCAACTCTTCTGCTTCAATTGTAAAGGCTTTCACAACCTGGCCCCCAATCTATCTTTCCAGGTTCATTAGACATCACTCCTCCTCATATACTCTTCAATCCAGTTAAACTGACCTTACTTTGTTCTTCATATACAATACTTCATCTCCCATATCTGTGACTTTGCAATAGTTGACCCCATTCCTGGCATGTATTCCCTCCTCACCTCTATCTTATAGAATCATCTCTTCCTTCAAGACACAGCTCACATAGCACCTTCTACATAAAGCTTTTACCGATCCACTTTACTACCAGTGCCCTAGATCTCAAAACTACCTTATATTTAACCATTTTGTATTTATCTTAGTTCTCTTTGTTATATATACTTTATTCTTTGTTATATATAACATAATAGATATGCTTAAAATATATCCTTGTTGTGTCCTCTACTAGAAGGTAAACTCTTTGAGAGTGAGAATTGCTTCTTTCACTTGTATCCCAAGCACCTAGCACAGCCCAGGCATATATAGGTGTCTCTGAAATACTTGTTGATTGATTGATTGATTAACCCTTGATTCTTTATTCTCTCTCATCTCAATATTCTGTCAGTTTCCAAGTCCTACCAACTTTACCTCTATGATATCAACTGCATTTGTCACCTTATCTCCATTCACACAACCACCACACTAATTCATGCTTTCATGATCTCTTGCCTATATTATTGCTATAGACTCCTAATTGATCTCCCTAACTCCAGCTTCTCTCCTATCCTTAGCCCTTACTCTACATATTACTAAACTGGTTTTCCTAAAGTCCAGGTCTAACCATATCACTCTCTTGCCTAAGAAGCTTGGTGGGTTTCCTATTGCCTCTAGTATAAAACAAAATTGTCTGCCTGGCATTTAAAACCTCCCACAATTTTTATAAACCAATCACATTACTTCTTTCTGTGTGCTCTATATTCCAACAATATTGGTCTTACTGTTTCCTGTATTTGATATTCCATTTCCATCACCATTCCATCTCGTCTCCATGCTTTTGGTCAGGCTAGACCTCATAACTATAAAGATTTCCTCCCCTGCCTGTGTCATGGAATCCCTAGTTTCGTTTTGAAGTATAGCTCAGGTGCCACTTTCCAAAGTAGATCTTTCCTAATCCTCCCAATTGTTAGTTCCACTCACCGGCCAACACTACCACCACTGCTCTCACCCTAAAATTACTTACTATGTATTCTGTTTATAGCATATATGTATACTATGTGCATTGTGTATTCCTCCAGTAGAAGGTAAGTTCCTTTAGAGTAGGGAATGTTTCATTTCTGCCTTCATATCCCTAGTGACTAACACAGTTTCTGGCATATAGTTGTTATTTTTCAGTTTGACTTTTTGTGACCATGTTTGGGATTTTCTTGGCAAAGATACTGAAGTGATTTGCCATTTCCCTCTCCAGCTCATTTTCCAGATGAGGAAACAGAGGCAAACATGGTTAAGTGACTTGCCCAGGGTCACATAGCCAGTAAATGTCTGAGGCCAGATTGGAACTCAGTAAGATGAGTCTTCTTGACTTCAGGCCCAGCACTTTATCCACTGTACCACCTAGCTGCCTAGGCATATAGTCTCAACAAATGTTGTAAATTGAATTGAATGAAGTAAATACTAAATTTAGTAAATACTAAAATTCTCACAAGAAATGTACAACATAAAGGAGAAATGCCCTATTGTTAGTATAACTGTCCCAGTAATCCTTGAGCTAATTTTCAAAAGAAAGCTCCTGTGGCTCAAGACAAAATATGTTTTCGATAATATTTGCCCCATGTTGAAAAGCTCCTGCATCTCTGACTGTCAAGTTCCATTGATAAAAGGTTACTTTATTGGAACTTTCAGAACTCGTCAATGAAAACCTGATGACTTCACATATTGATCCCAGATACTAGAAAGGAAAAAAAAATTACTGAGCCAATAACCAATTTCCAAGAAACCAGTGGGAAATGGGCCAGTTCCAAAATGACCAAAGAGGGCCCTGAAACTAGTCATCTCTGAATGAATCAAGTAGATAGGACCCTAAAATTTCACAACGGCCATAATCTGTTATAAGTAACTGGCTTACTTCCATCACAAGGGTATTGTGGGCCAGGATATAATGTAGTGTTACCAATCCAATGTTCTTGATGCTAGAAGCCAGGCCAGGATTCTTGCACCTTCGGCAAGATTTTAAAGAGTTTGGAGAGTCTCCATTCTGGAGACATAAATTAGTATCTGAGATTTTCCTGGCATAAAAGATCTTTAGGAAAGAGCTTCTGATTTTCTCTTTTGTTGAACAGTATTTCTTCATCCTATTACGGTGTTCCCTGCCAGGATTGGTGAGTTCGTGGACTATCCACCAAATGGAGAACATTCGTGAACGCTGTTTTGTTTCATTTTGTTATTGTTGCCAATTATTGGTGGTGGTTTGTTTTGTTTTGTTTTAAGTCTGGATCTGTTATTCTATTGGTAATTTGGACTGAACCTGTGATTTCATTAATATATGGAATTGACAGGTATATAAACTCCCTCTACTAATGTAAATCAGCATTTATTATTCAGTTTCTTCAATTTACAGTCTTAGATAGTGGACTGGGGCACAGAGAAGTTAAGTGATCAGCCCATAGTCACACAGTATGTCAGAGACAGGACAATAACCCAGGCCAAGCCAAAGTCTCAATCTACTACTTCATAATACCTTTTATAAATACTGGTTACCTTTAAACAGAATTCTGTAAGATGCCTTTATCCTATTCACCTAAAAAAAAAAACCTTAGTTTAAAGATACTGCAATTAATGCCAATGAATCCTATGGGGACATATCTAAGCTCAGGGCAACCTGGTCTAGTGGGCAATTGGCCAGCCTTGGCTTTAGGAAAACCTCAATTTAAATCCTATCTGTGAGAGCCACTGGTTGTGTGAACCTGAGTAAGTCATTTAACCACCCAAACTATAAATCTCTCAGGCAATAAATCCCAGATGTGCAAGATGGTGGAGTAAAGGCAGGGACTCACCTGAGCTCTCCCCCAAACCCCCCCTCAAAGACCTTTAAAAATGACTCCAAACAAATTCTAGGGCAGTAGAACCCAAAAAAAAGAAAGTAAAAAAATTTCCAGTCCAAGGCAACTTGGAAGTTTGGCAGGAAAGGTCTATTGTACCAGGGTGAGAGAGGAGCCCAGTCCAATACAGGCCATGCCAGAATGGGCCCCAGCAAACCCTGAGCAGAGCTCAGGGTACTGAATCACTGGCAGTAGTGGTGGTTTCCAAACTTCTCAGCCCACAGACCCTAAAGACAACTTAAAAGGTCAGCAGGAAAGGTCTGTCAGACCTGTGTGAGAGAGGAGGACAATCCAGCACAGGCCACGCCAATATAGCTCTGGCCTCAGCAAACCAGGAGCAGGCCTTGGGAGTGACTGAATCAATAGCAGCAGCAGCAGCAGCAGCAGCAGCTGCTTCTGGAGCTCTCAGACCATAGATGGTAAGGGGATCAAACAACTGGTCAGAAGGAAGTTACAGGAGTCTCTTTGCTAGCACTGAGGCTTGACTCCATTGCTTTGTCCATACTTGGATCTGAGTCCCAGTCCTGGGTGGCAGTCCTGGGGCAAGAAGGACCACTAACATAGCAGAGCTTCTGGCAGCAGTGGAGGGGGAAGCCTCTTCATAATTCCAGGGCAGAAAAAAGTGTTTGTGGTCACTCACAGACAAGAGCATAGGCCAGGAGAGGAGTAAACACCCCTCCTTAGATCATACCACCTTGGAAGAACTGAAAACTTGTAGGTCCCAAGAAATATCTCTAAAAACAATGCACAAAACCCCTGAAGCTTGGGACAGTCCACCCTCCACAGTAGAAGCAGAGCCCTACTTAACAAAGAGTTAAAAAGTCAGATAATAGGCTGGGGAAATGAGCAAACAATGGGGAAAAAAAACACTCTGACTATAGAAACTTACTTTGGTGACAAGGAAGATCAAAACATACAACCAGAAGAAGACAACAAAGTCAAAGCTCCTACATCCAAAGCCTCCAAGAAAAATATGAATGGGTCTCAAGCCATGGAAGAGCTCCAAAAGGATTTTGAGAAGCAAGTAAGAGAAGTAGAGGAAAAACTGGGAAGAGAAATGAGAGTGATGCAAGAAAATTATGAAAAACAAGTCAACAGCTTGCCAAAGCAGGCCCAAAAAAATACTGAAGAAAATAACACCTTAAAAAATAGACTAACCCAAATGGCAAAAGAGGTCCAAAAAGCCAATGAGGAGAAAAATGCCTTAAAAAGCAAAATTGGCCAAATGGAAAAGGAAGTCCAAAAGCTCACTAAAGAAAATAATTCCTTAAAAAAAAAAGACAAATCTCAGATATGTTGTTGAACTGAATCAGTGGAGTGAGTTCTCTGTACTGATGAGCTACAGAAATGTGTGAGTTACTTAGACATGCAATAATTTGATAAGGTTTCATTTTGTGATAGCAA
Source organism: Vombatus ursinus (assembly GCF_900497805.2). Taxonomy (NCBI): domain Eukaryota; kingdom Metazoa; phylum Chordata; class Mammalia; order Diprotodontia; family Vombatidae; genus Vombatus; species Vombatus ursinus. The sequence continues at coordinate 9,958,499 of NW_020946557.1, read as the reverse complement.
CAGTTGTACTTGTGTGATTTTACTGACACTAGGCTAACCCAGGAAGTCTGACCTGGACAAGATGAAATCAGATTCAATCAATCATTTGTCAATGGAGTACTGGATTTCATGCCAGATACAAGTGTTTCATTTCTCTCTTTTGTTGTTTTATTTCTATGGGTTTTTTTTATTGCTTCTTTTTATTATCATTAATTTATTTTGATTTATCAACAATCACTTCCATAAGCTTTTGAGTTTTAAATTTTTCTCCCCCTCCCTCCCTAAGATGACAGGCAATCTGATATAGGCTATAATATACATTCCTATTAAACATATTTTCACATTAGTGATGTTGTAAGGAAGAATTAGAACCAATAGCAGGAACCACCAGAAAGAGGAAACAAAACTCAACAGAAGAAAAAAAATACCAAATAGTATGCTTCGATCTGCATTCAAATTCCACAGTTCTTTCTTTGGATGTGAATAGCATTTTCCATCATGAGACTTTGGAGATGTCTTAGATCCTTGCATTGTTGAGAAGGGCTAAGTCTATCAACATTAGTCATCACACAACGTGGCTGTTACTGGGTACAACATTCTCCTGGTTCTGCTCACTTCACTCAGCATCAGTCCATACAAGTCTTTCCAGGTTTTTCTGAAGTTCACCTGCTCATCATTTCTTATAGCACAATAGTAGTCCATTACATTCATATACCACAACTTGTTCAGCCATTCCCCAATTGATGGGCATCCCCTCAATTTCCTATTCTTGGTCACCACAAAAAGAGCTGCTGTAAATATTTTTGTGCATGTGGGTCCCTTTCCCATTTTTATGATCTTTTTGGGATACAGCCCTAGAAGTGCTATTGCTGAGTCAAAGGGTATGCACATTTTTATAGCCCTTTGGGCATAGTTCCAAATTGATTGCTATGGTTTTTAAGATCAGATATTACTCCAAGGGAACATGCAAAAGTTGTAGCTTTTAAAGAACACCCTTCAATAACTCAATAGAGACACTACAGAATTGTTAGTGTGGGAAAGTCAAGCTATTCAAAGATTATTTCAACCCACAGTGAAATGGGATCAGTAACACTGTCACTGTAAAACAGGAGAGAAAAAGTGAAAACCTTCAGAGGATCCTAGAAGCTATAAAAGGTGTTGCTGTTGTTGTTGATTCCTCTAAATATTTACATATAGATCACATTTTTTTATTTCTTTGGGGCATAAGCCTAGTAGTGGTATAGCTGGCTCAAAGGTTATGTACATTTTTTGGTAACTTTGTGAAAATAGTTCCAGAATTGCTTTCCAAAATGGCCAGACCAATTCATAACTCCACCAGCAGTGCATCAATCTACTTCTTTTTTCACAGACCCTCCAATATTTGTCATTTTCTTCTTTTATCATCTTTGCCAGTCCAAAAACTATCAGGTAGAACTTCAAAGTGGCTTCAATTTGCATCAGTTAATGATTTAGAGCATTCTCTTCTATAACTGATTGTTGACAGCTTGGATTTCTTTCTTTGAAAACTACCTGTTCATATCCATTGACCATTTACCTATTGAGGAATGGCTCTTAATTTAAATCAGTTCCTTATATGTCTTGGAAATGAAACTTCATCAGAGAAACTTGTTGCAAAGACTTCTTCCTCGTTACCTGTTTCCCTTCTAATTTTTAATACATTTTAAAAAGACTTTTAATTTCATATAAGCAAAAATCTTCATGCTCCTACTTCCTTAATTCTGAAAACTTTGCCCAAGATCTCACTGAGAAAACAATTGAAGTTATTCACCAAGAGCTCCCTCTTCTCCCTTCCTCTTGGTTTCATCCAGATGCCTTCTGCTACTATTTCCTCTTTCACCCATCTCACATGAAGCTAACGTTTCTACATGTGCAAATGATCCTATTCTATCACATCTTCTCCAGCACATTGTTTCCTCTGTTATTCCAACTCTCTAATTAGTTTTTAATTGTTCCCTATCTCCTGCCTCCTTCCCTATTGCCTACAAATATGCCTATATATCCCCCATCCTCAAGAACCCTTCATTTGCTCCATCTTCCCCACTAGCTTTCATTCCATATCTTTCCGCCCTTGAATGGCTAAACTTCTAGAAAAAGCCACGTACAATATATGTTTTTATTTCCTTTCCCCTCACTTTCTTCTTAACTCTATAGTTTTGCTTCTGACTTCACTAGTCAACAAAAACTACTCTCTCTAAAATTACCAATGACTTCTTAATCACCAAACGCGATGTCTTTTTCTATCTTTATCCTTCTTGACTTCTCTGCAACCTTTGACATTGTCAATCACCTTCTTGTTCATGATGTTTTATTTATTCTCTCTAGGTTTTCCTGATACTAATCTATCCTATTCTCTTCCCCTCCTGGGCAGTGATGCTGTGATAGCAACATGAATCTTTCTACTTTCTTCATTTCTAGATTAAACACTTAAAATTGAGATTTAAGTGACCATCTATTATAATAGTGTGTTTCATAAAAACATGTATCTGCATCTTTGTTTAAGGTTTAACTTTTTAAGTTGTAATGTTGTCTTTGGTTTTTGTTTTTGTTCCTATTGTTTTTTACATCTTGGTCAGTTTTCTCCAGCAGAACTCTCTCTTATCACAAAGAAAAAGTTAAAGAAAATCAACCAATAGTGACCATATCTGAAAGTATACCCAATATTAAACATATATATATTTCACCTCAACCCACCTCTCCACTGAAAAGGGAATGTATTTCATCTTTTGTACTTGGGAACTAACATTAATCATCTCTTTTCATCTGAGTTTATATGCATTTTAATGTTGTTGTCACACATTATAATCAGTCTGTTTATTAAGAGGTATGTGGTGTAGTAAATAGAGAACGAACCTTGAAGCCAATAAAAGTTTATTCAAGTCTTGCCTCTTCTATGTCCTGGTTCTGTGTCCCTGGGCAAGACACTCAACCTCTACCTGCCTCGGTTTCCTAAACAGTAAAATGAGGATAAGAGCACCTACCTAGAGTTGTTGCGAGGATAAAATGAGATAGTATTCATAGTGCATAGCACAGTGCCTGGCACATAGTAGGCACTTAATAAATGCTTGGTTCCTTCCTATTTCTTCTCCTTGAAGTCTTAGTTAGATGTTTTTTGTGTTACTAGCTTTTATTTCAACTTCTGCTACTGGGTCTATCTCACAAATATACTCTGTAGCAACCAAGACCATTGGGCTTAAATCCTCCTGAATGACTAATCACAGTTATATTGAGAAAGCTTGGAAAGGTTCCCTAGTAAGATACTTTAGAACCTCAACCTAAAATACCCAAGTTAATTAAATTCAATTTAAATTTTCCCCCCTCAGGAATGATAAGACACTATTCACATTCTCTCCAACTGGTCTAAGTCAGGGGTTCTTAACTTGGCATACATGAACTTTTTTTTTCTATTTTGATAACTGTATTTCAATATAATCTATTACCTTTATAATCCTATATATTTTATTTTATTCATTTAAAAACATTGTTCTGAGAAGGGATATATAGGTTTTAGTAGATTGCAAAAAGTGTCTATGACACAAAAAAGTTAAGAACTTCTGGTCTAAATATTGTCCATTGCTGAGCAGTTACTATGTTATAAATCTTGATCTCTCATCTAGGTAGATTATGGATAGAGGCAAATTATTAAAGCTGCACCTATACTTGAAAGTTCACATTTTCTCTGAAAATATTTAAACATGCATTTATATCAGTGTATCCACTATGCCAACTAGAATAATCCAGGCTGTGTTTTTATACACACACACACACACACACACACACACACACACACATGCACATATGTATATATGAAAATATATACACAATGTTTTATTACATTGTATTTATTATAATATATTTTCTAATATTTTATATATCTGTAAACCCTTTTTCCAATAATTTATTTATTATACATTATTCTTCTTCATTAACTCTGTGGTTCAACCAGTGGAGCTCCTTGCTATTCCACACAAACAAAACGCCATCTCCCTTCTCTATGTCTTTGTACTGCCTAGCCCTCATGCTTAAAATTCACTCTCTCCACATGCCTTTTTGAAATCCTTGGTTTTCTCCAAGACTCAGTTCAAGGGCCACATCTCACATGATGTCATTATTGATACCTCCCAGTTCCTCCAGCTCCACTCTAAAATTATGTTTCCTAAGATCCCTTAACATCTCTCACACTCCCAAATTGCTTTGTACATACTTTATATATATTCCATATCTACTTTGATATGTACATGTTACTTCCTCAATGCCCCTCTTTAAGGGCTGGGGCTATCTTTATTAGATAGGGTAGCACATTATTACTAAGGGCCTTGATTTTGTCTTCCAGAAAGAAGTGGAGGGGGAGGTTGAGGAGGAAGGGAAGAATTAGTCCCTCAGTACATCATTCCCCTATTGAGAGAAGCTTTAGAATTTCTTACAGATCCCATTAATTTTGCTAACCTGGACACAGAAACTCAAAGCACTAGTGACCAAAAATCCAGAGGAGAAAACACATTGTAGAGAATGAAACAGATGTGAAGCCCTCTGATCTTATAATTGGATCCTGAAAAAAAAAAAAGAGTTTGAAGAGACTAATTTAAAAGGAAAATGAAGCAAAACCCTGAGCTGCAGCTTGTTCCACATTCTCATCACAGAGAAAAGAGAGCTGTTTTCTGAGCAGACATCTTGCCAAGAGTCATGATCATTAATATATATTCAACCACTCCCTGTTAGCAATTCGTAATTGGCCCAGAATAGATTCCTCCTTGGCCATTGCTTCATTTACTGTCTCTTGCTCATCCTTCCTTCCTCTTTTATTCTTGCTACCCTATGAACACAAATCATTGAGGAGAAAAGCTATAATGTTGAATGTGACAAGTGTAAACAAGGTCACGGGCTTCAAACGGGGTGAGGTCCAGTGCAAACAGAAGGCAAGAAGACAAACCAAAGAGAATATCAGGATCTCAATTTGTCATGCTGGGGCTTTCCAGGCAACCTTAATTCATTAGCTTTTGAGGGGTAATCCAGAAACTAAACAACATGCATCATATTCTCAAGCTGAGGCATGGAGAAGAGACCAAAAAAGTCAAGGTGCAGCATGCCATAGTGGATAAGGTAGAGTCAGGAAGACCTAAGTTCAAATTCTACCTCAGACACTTATTAGCTATGTGACTCTGGGTAAGGCAAGTAAACTTTCTAAGCCTCAATTTCCTTATCTGTAAAATAAGGAGGTTGAGCTCAATGGCCTTTAATTCCCCTTCTAGCTCTAAATCTAAGATCTTATGAATCCAGGGTGCTTTAAATACCCATCCATTGCAAAAGCACCAGGTTTCTTCTGAAAAGAGGCATGTGTCCCATTTTTTTAACTATTTGCTTCATGTCAGGGCTAAAGAGTCTTGCATCTAATAAACAAATGTGGTCAAGATTTTCTCATATTTCAAAGTGTTTAATTTTTCAGCAATAGGAAAGCCAACTAAGCTACTTAAAAATTAAAAACATGAGACACAGAAATAAAGGACTAAAACTTGGTTTTTAAAAAAATCTCAAATAGGATAAAAAGCCATTGTTAAGGGACTTTATGGAGGCATAAAATTCACCTTATGGTATAATTTGTAATGCTGCTTTATAGCGTGTGGTATTTGTTTGGTCATTACATCTAGTTCAGTAATAGCTTATTGAATACACAGTATGTGAGGGTGAAAAAATAATAAAACAAGTAGGGAAAATTGTCAAGCATAGAATTGAAGGTGTATGCAGTTCCTCACCCTGAGGTTTTACAAACCCAGCAAATCAGACCATATTTCAAAAGGGGTTTCTAGTTACAACTTTTTCTAGCTTATCGATAAGACCTAAAATGGACTAATTAGCCAGTCCCAATGTAAATCCTGTTTGAGTTGTAATATACTTAGTATTCTGAGCATTTCTAACTAAATATGACTGAAATTGCTATTTCAAAGCGTTTACTATCTCAACCTTTGGTGCACTCCCTAATGACATACTTTTCAACATACTAAAAGTCATATCTTTTAATATTGTTTGAGTCATTAACTAGTACTATGTTATCTGACTTGTCAAAATGGATACCAAGCAGTGGTACATTGGAAAGAGCTCTGGATTTTGAGTCAAAGGACATAGGGTAAAATCCTGCCTGTCACATTACTTTGTAATATTGTGCAAGTCATTTAACCATATTGGGCCTCAATTTTTCTCATCTGTAAAAATGGGTGGGTAGAAGTAGATGGACTTCAATCTCTTAATCTATGATCTTGCAATGTGAGAGAAATGATTCGTAAACAGGGTGCTTAATTCCTTGAGGAAAAGTAAGGCAATATTCAGAGTTGGATTACCCCAGTGGGCAATCCCAGTTCTTCCTGGGTTCAAATCCCAGCTCTCACACTTATTAGCTATGAGATCTAGGGAAAGCTGCACAAGCCCTTTGAGCTTCAGTTTCCTCATCTGTTAGGAAAAAAAAAAAGACAGACAATATTCATAGGAGGGATTGAATAAGGAAAGAGCATTGTAAACCTTAAAGCACTATTTAAAGTAAGTTTTTATTATTATGTTTTTTGACACCAATTTTCTTCTGGTGATATATGGCCATGAAGCATAGAATATCATCCATACACACTGAAGAATTTAACTTGCGGATCACCCAAAAAGCAATAGAGAAATTCCTAGTGAGCAAAAATTGGCTATAATATATTGCCAAGAAAGAATTATGCAGAAGCAGTATAAAGGGTATTATCAGAAAAATGTATCGTCTGAAAAGATGGTAGTGCTGGTACAGCAAGAGGAAGGAATAATCAGTGGCCAGCCTGGATGCTCCACTGGTACCTATGCAAAGTCAAGAAAGCTAGAGAAAGACCCTCTACCTGTGGAATGGATGACAGGTTGAGTATTTATTGGAGGATATTATGATCATCAAACTGGATAAGAACAGATGGAGGAGTTGTGACCTACTCCTTAGCAGGGAGTACCCATACTGAGGAAACCACAGAAATATCTGAAGTATGTCATTGCTGTTGATTTTATTTCCTACTGATCATGGAGTAACCTGCAGGTTAGGTAGGGCTGGCTAGGAAGTACTGTAACCCTAAAAATTGTACATAAGACCCTGATCTCACAAAATTTTGTAGGGAAGTAATCAAACCCTCTTTCAGTTTACAGATTCTTTACATCCACGGTTTCAAACTCAAATAGAAACTAGGCCACTAAACAGTTCATAAGGATTCCTCTAGGATACATATTGCTTAGAAAACCACGTTAACACTATGATTGTTCTATTCTATTTTTATTTATTTTCTTAAATATTTCTCAATTACATCTTAATCTAATTTGACCCCACTCAGGAGTGTGGTGGGCTGCATGCAACCCATGCTGCACGTTTGACCCTTCTGCTCTAGAACAAGAGTTCATAATCTGGAGTGCACAGAAGGGTCCATGGATAGATTGATTTCATGGGATTAATGAATTTTTTTTATATTTTGATAATATTTCAATATAATTGGTTTTATTTATAATACTATGTATTATATGAATTTTAAAACATTATTCTGAGAAGGGGTCCATAGGTTTCCAGAGGAGTTCGTGGAACCAAACAGATTAAGAGCCTCTGCTCTAAAGAGAGTACACTAAAGTCTTACCATGCTGCTAATCTTAGAGGCTACACTTTACAGAAAATAATAATAATAATAAATAGCAGTTATATGAAGCATTAAGGTTAATAAAATACTTTATATACATATAATCTTATTTAATCCTTAGACAATCCTGTGAGGTAGGTGCTGTTGTTAAGCTTGTTTTTCAGCTAAGGAAAGAGAGGCAAATAGAGGTTACGTGACTTGCCAGGGTCACACAGCTAGTAAATGTCGGAGGCAAAATTTGAACTCAAGTCTTCCTGACTACAAGTGCAGTATTCTGTCCACTGTGCTGGATGTGAGGAAGATACAATCACCTTGCAAGAACCAGCACCTTTGGATGGATTGTTCAATAACTAAACTCCCTCAAATGAGGTACAAGACCACTATCATATATCAAGGCCTATTCCATAAAGAAGAATAATCACCATAATCTTACAGTGTACATTCCCTAGGCTTCTAATAACAATAAAATTCTAAGGTGATTTTCTACAGCAAACAATGTCTTACAATGGGATTACCAAGCTCCTTGTCTCAATGATACTAACTCTTGCTACTCTTAACCTAGACTTGAACATTGGAATGAAGAGACCTAAAGCCTCAGAGTTTTGAAAACTCAAGAAGGTTAGATTTAGCACAAGAAAAAAAATTATAATTCCCATGAAGAAAATATGATCATAATCACTCTACTAGCTGACATTTATACAGTACTTTATAGCTTACAGAATATATATAGTATTCTTTTTGGTAGAATAAAAATAACCACACCCCAAAATGCGATTTTGAGATGAAAGGACTTTAGGGATAATCTCATCCAAGCCCCTGATTTTACTGACAAGATAAGTGAAGCCAAAAGAGATTATGTTACTTACCCAAAGTCACATCAGACAAAGCTTGAGTTTTAAGCCAGGTCCTCAGACTCCTGACTCAGTGATCTTTTCATTCCACCAGACTACCTCATAGAGATAAGTTTTACCAACAAGATCTTAAAAGAAGTACAAAGCAGATCGATCAATGTGTCTTTTTTGAACACTCCAAAATGCACCTAGCACTATGTGAGCTACAAACAAGTAAGACACATGTTCTTTTTAACCATCCAAATGGGGGGGGGAGTGAGGTGAGGGGGGAAATACCCATACCGAATCATTCGTAAGCAAGACAATATTACCTACATCAGAACTATGTATTGATATATTTTGAAAATTCAGTGGAACCCTACTTTCTATTTGTGTAGATAATTCCTCCACCATGGCAAATCACAAGCCCCTATCTCTTCTCATCTTGTCTAATCTTTGTCTGTATCTTTTTGTAAATCTTCCGTACAGGAAAACATAACAGCTGACATTTATTTATTATGTTAAGATTTGCCAAGTGTTTTGCATACAGTATCTCAATTGAACCTCACTACCACCTGTACCATAGATAGTGTTATTACTTTATTGTTTTTGTTATTAATATTATTAAATAATATTTAGATTAACAACAGTTATTACTATTATTATAGATGAGGGAAACAAACTCAGAGAGTTTAGGTAACTTGTCATATTACAAAAGAGGAAAATGAGACGAGCTGGTTAGGTGATATTAACAGAACAGCAGTTATGTAGTGAAGTAGATAGAAAGCAAGCATAGAGTCAGGAAGATCTGAGTTCAAATTCTAGCTCAGACACTTACTGGGAAGGGAGAAAAGAAGGGAAAAGGGAAGGAAATAAGCATTAATTAAGTACCTACTCTATGCCAGGCACCGTACTAAGTGCTTTGCAAATATTGTGTCATTTGATCCTCACAACAACACTGAGAGTTAGGTCCTGTGATTATCCCATTTTATAGTGGAGGAGACTGAGGCAAATAGAATTTAAGTGACTTGTCCAGGGTCACAGAGCTGGTATGTGTGTGATGCCAAATTTGAACTCAGGCCATCCCTACTCCAGATCTCATGCTCTATTCCATTACACCACTTAGCTGCCTCTATTATTTGGTGTGTGAATCTGGGCAAATCACTTAACCTCTCTCTACCTCAATCACTTCACCCATAAAATAAGGATAATTATAGAACCTACCTCATAGAGTTGTTGTGAGGATCAAATGAGATAATACTTGTAAAGGACTTTGCAAACCAAAAACCCATATACAAATGCTTGCTATTACTATCATACCACTTCTCAGTCTCCCATTTCTGTTAATAGTCTTTCTATCGGCACAACAGTCTTCCCTGTCACCTGGGCTTGAAACTATATCCTCATCTGCAGCTTTTTCCTCTCCCTTCCCTTCAAAAGAGAATGGCATATATTCTTTCAAGTAGCTCATAGATTTAATGAAATATCAGTTTTTTTAAAAAGTTATCAAAAGGTTCTTTTTAAAATAGAACTGGATAAAATCATAATGAAAATGCATATGAAAGAGCTAAGAATATCAAGTATTAAATGTTTTAAAGCTGATGAAAGTGAATTTGGTCTTTATATATATATGTTATCATTAAAATATCAGATAGTAGACCAAAAATAATAAAAATAATAGAAATCCCAGAAATTAAATAAAAAACATACAAAAGATTACTTTTAACAAATAAATAATAAAAATTGAAAAAATAATTCACTTGATAAATTTGGGGAGTGAATACTGGCTTGTGATATGATAAAAACTAAATTTAAATCTTCACTTTACATGGTATGCTATGCCACAAAAAATTCTAACCATTTAATTCCAATTATTTTCTTGAAAAATGAGAAAAGGCAGTAATTTATTTATCTCAACTTTGCAGAGTTAATATCTTTTTAATTTTACTAGAGTTTAATGATGTATTTGTTTTCACATCACCTAGATTTTCCCTATATCCCTCCATCTTCCCCCTCCCAGAGAATAATCCCTTATTTAAAAAAAAAAGAGAAAAAGGGAAAGAAGATAAAAATGAAGATGCATTTTAAGTAAACAGCAAATGAAGTATAGTGGATATGTTCAATACCAAAAAAAAACCATGGGAAATAAAAATTATATATTTTAGAGTTTGCTGGAGCACTTACAATGTCAAGTGACTTACCTAGGCAACTCTCTAAGACTATTGGTTGGAGATCAATTGTTCATACTTGATGGTAGAGAGAATCCTCCTCCCACCAATAAAAAAGTAAATAAATAAAAATTTAAAGGTGATTATAATTATATATAAAAATTAAAAGTTCTCCATAAGAATAAATATTATGATCAATATGAAAAGGAAAATATTAACTAGGGAAATATTTGAAACAAATATAATAGCTAGACAACCTGGATTCAAATCTCATACCAGACATTTATTAGTTGTGTGACCCTGGGGAAAATTGATTAATTTCTTTGGCCCTCAGTTTCCTCATCTGTAAAATGAGGAGTTTTGCCTCTAAAGTCCCTTCTTGTTCTAAATGTATGATCCTATGACACAAAAATTCAAAGGCAATACAAGTCACCATTGGACCTATGATCAAATGTTATGAATAGATGATTTATAATAGGTGACATACATATCATGAACAATTTTTTAAATGTTCAACCTCACCAATAATCAGAAAATTGACAATTAAAATAACTTTATGATACCATTTTATACCAATGCAAATGGCAAAAAAAAAATACCTAAAAGTGACTTATTTCTTGGAGAAGTATTGAGAAATACTGATACATAGCTAGTGGAACTCTAAATTATAATAATTATAATTTATTATTACAATTTAAATTTATTATTTATTTACCAAATTCTTATTTTATATTATTTATTTATATCTATTATAATAATAATATTTTAGTCTTCTAATATTTACAAAGTACTTTACATACATTATCTCATCTAACCCTCACAATAACCTTCTGAGTTAAGCACTATAAATATTGTTAGCTTTTAGAAGGTAACCCTCAACAAGAGATAAAAATAATCATATCTTTTAGTGCAGTAATCTTATTACTGACAATATACCATAATTTTACTTAAACTAAAGCTTAAATGTGCCCTAAGATTTTTAAGACATCTCATAAATGTATATATATCATATATATATGTCATATATATATACACATACACACACATATACATACATGTATTATATATGTACATATACATATATTTTAAGACATTCATTAAAATAGAAAACAATCAGAAGTAACCAACATTATATACCTAGCAGTTGGTGAATAATATATAGTACATAAAGGCAATTAAATATGTAATGCCAATAAAAATGATAAATGTGAAAAATATTTTTAAAAAGGTAGAAAGCTATATAAAGTACTATAACGCAAAGAAAGCAAACAAGATCAGTATAGACTGACTATAGCTGTGTAAAAATATAGTCACATATACAGGGATAAGCGATAAACACAGAATAGGAGACAGGAGGATTGATAAGCTGGGATAGAGAAATATACATACTGTTTTTGAGTGCATCTGATAACAAGTGTGTTTATTGGCTTTTTGTTGTTTAAAGTTTAAAGTTGCATGTTCTTTAACAGCATAGTGTAGTCATAGAAAGAGCACAAAAGCAGAAATGAGGAGACTTAGGTTTAATCATGGGATCAGAGAATTAGAATCTGAAGGAATCAAATTGACTAATTAATTTTTAAAAAATTTTTTAATATCTTTTAAGTTTACATCATCTATATTTCCCTCCGTACTCTCTCTTACTCTAATTTGCCTGACTAGTCCTCAATCAATGTGCATCAACTGGGGAAACACGTTAAAAACTTCCTTTTTAGTTTCTTTAGAAATATTAAGAAATACTATCTCTCCAGTCTAAAACTCTTTCCAAACTTCTCCTTTAGAAAAGTGAGCAAAACGAGTGGATATGGACTAGGAAGAACTGTATTGTTAGGTATTGTTAGTTTGTTCCTTGGAATTTCTACAAATGTTATTTAAACTTTTCTTGGGAGCCAAGGATGGGGACAGGGAGTCTTGTTAGTGGGTAAGGGTGCCAGTTTGGAAGCCTCTTTCTCCAAGTTAGAAATGCTTGAATATTAGATTAATAATAAATTAAATAAAAATATTTCTTGTAGATGTCAGCCTTAAAAATACAGTAATAGTACTACTACTTTTTCTTCAACATTACTTTATTTCCAATTCTTTGCTGGCACAAAGAAGTAATACTATAAATATTTTGGTTTGTATGGAAACTTTCTTCTTGTCATTGTCCTCCTTGGAGTATCTGCCAAACAGTGGACTCTCTGGGTCAAATGTATGGTCATTTTAGTCACTTTCATTGCATAATTCCAAGTTGCTTTTCAAAAAGATTGCTACAGTTCATAGGTCCATTAATATACATTTATGTGCAAGTCTTTCCACAACCTCTCCAACATCATTCCATCTTTTGTAAACTTTCCCAATTTTCTGGGAACCTTCATGATTATTTTAATTTGCATTTCTCTTATTAGTGATTTGGAACGTTTTGCCTGGGTTGTTTTAAGAAGTCCAACTTCTTATCTTTTTAAGCACAACTATGGTACTAATGTTCCTGGATTGGTGAATGAGCATATTTTTCTTTAGAAATAAATTGTTCATGGAGCAATTTTCCAAAATAAAGACTTTTCTGCAATATTAGTTCTGCTATTCAATTACCCTCCAGAATGAGTTATTTGGTGGGGGTGGGGGGTGGGAAGCTTATCAACAAATCAAAGCAAGGCTCCAGGAATCTCAGCTTTATAAGGGGTACAGTTCCCAAATACTTTTCAGCTTTTTGAATTTTCACTTGAAAAGACTAACAGAAAAAAAATCAATATTTTGTGTCTACTGTAGAAATGCTAGATAATGTCTTCAGTTTCTGACCCTTCAGAAAGTAAATCAATCTATATGCACATGTACTCATACCCATCTACGTCAAATGGGATTTGAGGGAAAAAGAGAAATAGTGAACTCTGAAAAAATGAATCAGCCTGTAACTTCATTTATTCCACAAGATTTTCACTAGAATAACTGGCAAGAGAGTTTTTCTCCTGACCTCTCATTTTCTTCAGGTGACCGGTGCTCATTAAGAAGTCCCCCAAATACCTGGATAGAGTTGTTCATGTTCTTCCAACCCACACACAACCTTCATTCCTCTCTAGGCCCTGCTCCTGACTTCCCAGACTTCAAAACTAGGCCTCTGCTGCTTTCTACCCCAGGAATTTTTCTCATCACCTGGGTCCTCCTTGCCCAGGAATTTTTAACCATTCATTAGAGACTTCTCACACTGGAGTATCCCTCTTCAAGGCACTATTATCGCATTGCCAAGTTCTCCACTTTGTGGAGAGGCCTAGTCAGTCCACCTTCATTCCCTTCTCAGCCCTGAGTCTGACATTCCAGACTCCAAAACCATGCCTCTTTGCAAATACCTTCATCTCACTCCCCTTCCCTACTCTTTCCTTTTTTAAATTTTATTTTTAATTTATGGAATAAAATAAGCATTTCCATAACAAAGTACAATAAAAAAGATGATTGCATATGAAATTGTAAATCTACTATGTACAACCTGCTATTCCTTTCAAATACACAACAAAATTATCATGTAAATTTCTTTATTTTTCTTCCCTCCAACCCCCCACCCTAGAGATGGCTACCATTAGACACAAATATATATATATATATATATATATGTGTGTGTGTATATATATATATGTATATATATATACATATGTAAAATTATTCTATACATACTTCTATTTGTCAGTTCTTTCTCTGAATGCAGATAGCATCTTTCATCATATGCCCTTTCTAGTTAATTTGGATATTTATAATAGTTGAAATGACTTATTTGCTCAAAATCATTCTTAAAATAATATTGCTGTTACTATATACAATGTTCTCTTGGCTCTGCTCATTTCACTCTTCATTATTTCATGCAAACCTTTCCATGTTTTTCTAAAATCATTGAGCTCATTATTTCTTATAGCAGAGTAGTATTCCATCACAATCACACACCACCATTTGTTCAGTCATTCCCCAGTTGGTGGGCATCTCTGCAACTTCTAGTTCTTTGCCACCACAAAGTGAGCTGCTATAAACATTTTAGAACATATAGGTTCTTATTCTTTTTCTTTTCCCCTAATTATCTTTGGAAATAGACCAAGTAGTTGTATTGCTAGGTCAAAGGGTATAGGTAGTTTAATAAGTCTTTGTACATAATTCCAGATTGCTCTCCAAAATGGCTGGATTAGTTCGCAATAATGGGTGATCGTATTCTTTTCCTTCATCCCTCTTTCTCCACCTTTCCCCTCCCTTTTGTCTTCTCCTATTAAAATGTTAAGGGCTAGGGCTACCTTTCTTTTGCTTGTGAATTTGCACTTATCACAGTGTCTAGCATATAATAAGTACATGGTACTTATTGCTTGGTTCCTTCCTTCCTCCTTCTGGTCATTCTCCCCCTGGGAGCACAGGCTCTCATTAAGAGACCTTTCTCCTTATCTTAAAGAGAACCAGATCTCCATGTCACTTCCCAGATATTTCCATGGCAAAGCCCCTTTCTCTCCCCTATTTTCTAGCTCTGCTTTATGTGCTGTCTTCCCCAGTAAAATAGAAGCTTCTTGAGGACAAGGACTGACACTTCTTTGCATTTATATCCTCTGCTTTGCATTGCCTAACCCATAGTAAGTACTTACTACATTCTCTCTCTCTCTCTCTCTCTCTCTTTCTCTCTCTCTCTCTCTCTCTCTCTTTCTCTCTCTCTCTCTCTCTCTCCCAACAGCCCTGAATAACACAGGATCTAAAACTACCATGGAGACAGGGAAAAGACCAATGAAAGAGAAGCAACTTTTTTTGACCTTCAAGTAAATGTGCACCCTACTCCCCAAAAATGTAAATATAAAACAAATTCTTACCATTATTGGACAGCACATAAAAGGAGCCACAAATCACTTCACATTTTGATCATTCCTGGAAAGTGAGCTCTTCTGACTGATTTCTAATCCATATAAAGTGCAGGCTGGGACATAGGTCTAATAACTTTAGTTCCCAATAAAGTTGGTCTCATGAGTGTTTAAGTATATGTAGACATGGCACTATTTGAAGGGTGATAGGCAGTCTCCCTGATCAAAAATACCTTCCACTCTCTTTATCATGTGTCTGTAATGCCACAATTAATCAGTCATTCCTTTGGCTCTAGAGAGCTTGTCTATTCAAATGTACAACAGCATTTCATAGCAGGTATTTACGATTTAAACAAGTTTGCACATTTTTCCTTCAAGCAAATTTCAGCTGCAATATATATGATTTCTCTTTACAGTTACTGAATTTCCTTATTTCCCTCTTTCTAACTCCAGACACATTCTTGGGTTAGCATCCCTGAAGTGACTGATCAGGTTAAGCTATGGAGGTCCCTTTGAAAATTAGATATAAGAGAACATAGGAAGATTAGCAATTGCTGGGTCAGAAGATGCCTGGAAAGGTCATCTAATCCATTCCCCACACAGACACAGGGCTTCAGGCAAGTACCATACAAGTCATTCCAGCAGATAAGTATCTATCCTATTTTTAAAGAGCTTCAGAAAAGAGATTATTCCATCTTTTCTGGGGCCTAAACCAATGTTTAACAACTCTCACCATCAGAACATTTCCCTTCTGTCTAGACTAAATTCCTTGTACTCACACCTAAGCCTATCTCCTCTTTTAGTTGTCAGGGAGATGGAAACAGGTGGTCATTATTAGTGTAATTGGAGACAGCTATTAAATTAGCCTTTAATATTAGCTTCAACAAATCATATTGGCTGATGACTTCCTCATCTGTGTGACTCTTAACTGAACCTACCCAGGCTTTTCTTTAGTTAAACAGTCTAAACTGGCTAGAATCTTTTAAAAAGGACCTGAGTTGCTTCATCTGTAAAATAAGGTCATTGAACTAGCTGACCTTTAAGGTTTCTTTCTAGCTCTAAAGTTCAATAATCCTATAATCCTCTAAGGGTCTTAACAGTGATGAGTCAAATTTTGACAATCATCTGCCTCTCAGGTTCTATATTCTATATGCCTGTTGATATATCTCAGTATCACATTCATACTCTCTTTTTTAACTCATCACTATATTCCTGATTTCTATTTGGCTTAAGTATCCTAACCCACAGTTTTATTTCTGCCCTTATTTGCACATTTAGTTAATTCCCAACTACAAAGGATGAATAGTCAGTCAATAAGCTTTTATTAAGGGCCTACTGTGCTCAACACTGGAGATTCAAAGTACGGCAAAAGACTATCCTTGCCTCAAGGAGTTCATAATCCATAGGAGAGACAATATACAAATAACTATGCACAAACAAGCTATATACAGGATGAATAGAAAGTAATCAGCAGAGCTTCAGCCCTAGAATCAAGAGAGATTATGGAAGGCTTCCTGTAGATGGTAAAGATTTTAGCCTGGACTTGAAGGAAGCCAAGAAAGCAGTTAAGGAGGGAGAGAATTTCAGAAGTGGTGAACAGTTGGTGAGTTATGCCCAGAGTCAAGAGATGGAGTCTCTTGTTTGAGGAATGGCAAGGAAGCCAATGTTATGGAAGCCAGATATAATACATAAGAAGAGTGGGGCAGGGGATTAGATTACGAAGGGTTTTGAATGCCAAACAAAGGATTTTATATTTTATCTTGGAGGTGACCAAACCACTGAATTTATTGAGTAGAGGTGTGATATTGTAAGACCTGTACTTTCAGAAAGTCATTTTGGCAGCTAAACAGAAGACAGACTGGAATAGAAAGAGACTTGTAGCAGGCAGAACAACCAGCAAGCTGTTGCAATATTGTCCAGGCCTGAGGAGCTGAAGGCCAGAACCACTGAGGTAGCAGGATCAGAAGAGAGAAGGAGTCATATTCAAGAGATGTTACAAAGATGACATTGACAGGCATTGGCAACAGATTGGATGGGGGATGGCGAGGGTGAGAGATAGTGAGGAGCTGAGATAATACAATTTTTTAGAGGTAGTTATTAATGATACAAATAGATTTGGATGTACACATCCATGATATAAAGGTAGACATAGATATAAACACATACTGTATGTATATACATGTATATACTTTTTTTTTTTAGGTGAGTAGCACAGTGTAATGAATTAAAAGCTGACTTTAAAACCAGGGTTTGAGTTATGGGTCTGACACATACTGTGTGACCCTAGGCAAGTCACAGTGCTCTAGGAAACTCTTCATAATTACAAGGTACAGAGAAAGTACAACATATGTTGGTAAAGGAAGTTCTCTATACCAGTGAAATAACAAGTCCAGTCCCTATGCCCTATATTCAATAAAGGCTGAACCTAAGAAGAATGGTGAAGCTGATAAAGTTGAATAAATTCACATTTCTTTCTGTACCTTTTTCTTCATTTTGTAATGGCCCCTACTTCCTCCATAGATTCCTATCACCCTTAGAGTTTTCCCCTCTGTTGTTATAATTCCCCAGGATTAAGGATGATTGAAAATAATCTTTTGCACCTTATTGTGAATTCAATGTTTAGGCTTCTCCTGGTACATTTGGATTTTATCCAGGCCCTTGAAATCATGCTTCTGAAGGAGATGCCTCATAAGGCCTGCTCCAATTTCAGGAATGACCCTCAGAATGTTCTCTGGGGGCAACTGATAATGTCTACCCTTTAGTCAATGTTACTTCAAACTACACAGTGACAAAATTCTGAGTTCCCCATAACACAATTTCTAGGCTGATTACTTTTATCTTCTTATTTTTTATTCATACAGTACAGAAGTGAAAAAATTAGAAGTCTAACAGATTTTCTTTCCTATTCCTTAATCTGATCTGTTACAAACTTTAGAATTCCACTGACTTGGGGGACAAATCTGATGGGATGTTTCTCTTTTTTTTCTTTTGTGTGGACCCCTGACCTCTACTGCATGTACATTTATCTCCTTTTCTAAAGAGGCATGTGTGTTTCTAACAAGTGAAATGTGCTCCAACAGAAAATCAATCTTTCTAAGTAGGGGTCTTACTTAGTGTTTGAGGAATAAAAGAACAATAAACAAGGCTATCCCCAAACAGTATGGTATTTACAACATCTTCAAAGAAAGTAAGCAAGAAAAGAATTTTATGGTTACTGAGATAAACTTGTCACTCTTAATGCTGAGAAAATCCATTCGGAGAGGTCACCTGATCTGAATGGAACATACAACTTCCACTTACAGCTTCATTACAGCAATCCAGTATTGTTATTAGATTCCAGCTGAAAGCACCAGGATGTCAAACACTGAAAAAAAAACACATTAAGGCAAATAGTGATTTCTATCCTGCACTCATATAACCTTAAGAGAAAATTGGACTCCCTCCTTCCTGCTCCCAGTCTGTAATCTGATATTGGGCTGATGACCTGAATTTGCTGTACTTCTCTAGGCCTGGACTACCATCCTTGGAAACTCTGACTATTTGACAGGCATCATAGGAATTTCACAAAGTACACTCTGAATTGTGGAAACTATCTAATCCTATTCCAAAGGCCAACTCAGTCCCAAAGATATAGTCAGTCTCTCAAAAAGGCAGAGTAGTGGGCTCTGAGGAGCACAGGGAAGGTCCATTTGACCAGGTACAGCTGAAAAGATAATGACAGCAGAAGACAGGAAGAAGGCAAAACTACTCAACTCATTTTACTTCCGTTTTCTCTAACAAGAAGAATGATCTCTGTACTAGAATTTGTGGAACAAAAATGATTAAGAAATTGAAATCCAAAGTAAGTTACAAAAGGGTAAGAGAGTACCTAGCTACTTTCAAAGAGTTCAGATTGCCCCACACAAATACACTGCATCCAAGGACACTGAAAAAAGTACCAGACATGTCTGTGGAACTGTTGTCATCAGTGTTCAAGAAATTGTGGAAGACAGAAGATCATGGGATCATAGATCTGGAACTGGAAGGGACCTCAAAGATCATTTAGTCCTCATTCCTCTCCAGGCTGCATTCTTCACTTTCTCTACCAAGACCCAGAAACCTCTTCATCCAGAGAGCTCACTCCAACCCTAGAATTCACGCAGGGAAAGTATGGTCAGCCCAGTGGTCTCTCCCTCTGATTGGATGGCTCCTACCAGACCCTTCAATAAAGGAGAGTGGCCAAGCCAGCCATGGATTCTCCATCCCTATGCTACTGCACTCCAGACTTTGTCAACCGTGTCCTCTCTCCCTCTCCTACCAGTCCTTTCACCCCACCCTTTTCAACTTCCTTTTATTTGTATTCTTCCCCCATTTAAATAGAAGCTCCCGGAGGACAGAGGCTGTTTTTCTTCATGCTTGTGTTTTTGTATTCCCAGCACTTGCCCCAATGAATAATTGTTAACTGATTGTCTAGTCCAACCTTCTCATCTTAGAGATGAGAAAACTGAGGTATTTGGAAATTATGTGATTTGCCCAAGACCACATGGGTAATAAGTGTTAGACATGGGAGAGACTTATCAAATGATTGGAGATGGTCAAATATCTCAAAGGAAAAAGGGGGAAGACTTGAAACAATGGGTTAATGATTTTTGACTTTAATTCTTAGAAAAATTCTGGAATACATTCCTTTTTTTTTTGCAGTTTTTTTTTTCTTTTTAGGCAATTGGGGTTAAGTGACTTGCCCAGGGTCACACAGCTAGTAAGTGTCAAGTGTTCGGTATGAGGCCGAATTTGAACTCAGGTCCTCCTGACTTCAGGGCTGGTGCTCTATCCACTGTGCCACCTAGCTTCCCTTTGGAATACATTTTTAATAAAATGATCATGTAAGCACTTGAGAAAACAATCAATTTAAGACAGTATGAAGTCATCTATATAGATCATTTCAAACTGACCCAACTTCATTTTATTTTTTGACAGTGTTGCTAGACTGAACAGGCATGGATTTCAGCAAGACATATCACAAAGTATAACATAATATTCTTATGGAAACTAGATAGATCATTGCAGATTAGATGAGCTTATACAGTTAGATGGATACATAATTAAACAACCAGACCAAAAGAGTTAAATTAATTTCAACACAGAGGGTTGACACTTTACTAGGGGAGTGTCCCAAGGATTGGTCCTTAACTTTGTTTTGTTCAATTTTTTTTAGTCAGTGACTTGAAAACATAGTTGACATACCTAGCAAATTTGTGATTGAAAAAAAGCTGGGGTAAATGGAATGATGTCAAGTGGCAAAAAACAAAAAAACAAAAAAACAAGGCAATACCACTCAGCTTCTATATTTTTCTTTACCAAGGAGGATGAGTCCCAGAAATAATGAATAAATTGAATGGCATGAATAGGCCCCAAAAATATTTTGGTAGCCCAAAAATGAGCTACCAAAACTATCAAAATGATATTTAAGTCAGACAATGATAGCCTTACACTTGGATTTATTCTCAAATATTGGAAGGGACATCACATAGAAGAGATATTATACTTTTTCTACTCAGCACTAGAGAGCAGAACCAGGAGCAATGAGTAGAATTTGTACAGAAACAGATTTTGTTTCATAACAAAAACTTCCTAAAAATTAGAGCTATCCAAAAGTAGAATTGGGAGCCTTGGGAGGTGCCAAATTCCCTATTATTGGTGTTATTCAAGTAGAGGCTGAAAGCTCCCTTTTCAAGGATGTTATAGAGGGAAATGTATGAACTATTATCTGAAGTCTCTTACAATTTTGAGATCCTATGAAAACATTCCCTCATTTGGCTTTTTGCTAAGGCAAAAATTCCATTAGAATTTATTTCTTTAAATTGATCATTTTGAGGTAATCGTGGACGTTTTCCAACAAATACTCAACAATTCCTCTCCCTTCTCAAGCATACTTTTTGAAAACAATTAAGCAAACTTATCTAGTAGAATAAATTGACTGATGTTATATATCACTTTCCATCTTAGCTACTTACTAATTGCTTACAAAAAGAAGAAGAAGAAGAAAAAGAGGCAATGTGGCCTAATGGCCAGAGAGTCATCCTTAAAACCAGAAAGACTTGTATTCAAGTCCTACTTCTGACACGTGCTAGCTTTACAACCTTGGACAAGTCACTTAATCTATCAGTGCTCTAGGCCAGAGATGTCAAAAATTCACCTCATGGGCTCCATGCCCTCTGAACCAGATTAAAAGGTAATTGTGAAATATTTAACAAAATAAAAATAAGTAAGACATAGATAATATTACATGTTACATGTTAAGTCAATATGTCACCCTGCAGGGATCCTTATGTATGAATCAGTGGCCCATTTCTGTTTGAGTTTGACTTCACCGCTATAGCTAATAATCTCTCAGCAACAATCAAAGATTCTAAGTTTCAGAGAAAGTGCCAAACTGCATTCATAAAGGGAGTTTCCTCACCAGTGAAATCAACAGCTACATCCCTATCCCTTATAAAAAAGAAAGGATTTGTATTTTAACTTTAATAGCTTAGTTCCAGTATTGTCTGTTACATTTAAACCAACTTTTGCTGCCTTTTAATGTAAAATAAGCTGGAGAAGGAAATGGCCAATCATTCCAGTATCTTTGCCAAGAAAACCCCAAATGGATTCATGAAGAGTCAGACACGACTGAAAACAACTGAACAAGAAGTGTCTTTATTTACATTATCGTAGCCATTGTTTATACTGTTCTTTTGTCCATTTTCTTCACTTTGTGCCATATCATCTTCTCATATGTCCCTGAGTGTTTCATATTCCTCATTCCCAATGGTGTGATACTATTTCATTACACTCACATTTGAAGTTTATTTAGATAGTTCCCAATCACTGAACATACATTTTGTTTTCAGGCTTTTGTTATTACAAATAATGTTGATGTAAATGCTTTTGTCCATGTGGGTCTTTTCTTGCTATCACTATCAAGATAAAAATCCAGTAGTGGAATCATGGAATCAAGGGGTATGAACAAGCTAGTTATTTTTTTCTTACATTATTTTTTTTTTTGCAGGACTCATTCCTTTGCTGGTAGAACCGGACCCATTCACAGTTCTATCAGCAAAGAATTGCCACTCCTGCCTTTCCATGGTAAAAGATAAAACTTTTCCATCTTTAGAAGCTTAATTGGTGTCAAGTGATACCTCAGAGTTGTTTCTATTTCCTTTTCTCTGATTATTGAATAATTTGAACAATTTGTCAGATGGTGTCTGTAGTTTACATTTCTTCATTTGAAAAATGTTTCTATCTTGTTAGAGGAGCTACAGAAGACAGCAAGAACTAATGTACTCTTGGTAGAGTTTGAAATGCTCCAATCATTCCAGGAAGCAATTTGAAACTGTATCCCGCCCCCCAAAAGTTACTCATCTATACATACTCTTTGATCCAGTGATACCACCATGAGGCTTATTCTCCCCTCAAAGATTAAAGAAATAGGAAAAAGACTGATAGGTACAAAGTTATTTATAGTAGTTTTTATTGTGATAGCAAAGAACTAGAAATAAAGTAGGTGTTCATCAGTTGGGGAATGGTTGAATACATTATGGTAATATGAGTGTAATAGAAAATGATTGACCTGCAAGAAGTGAAAATATTAACAGATTCAAAGAATCCTAAAATCTGTATGAACTGATACCCAGTGAAGTTAGCAGAACCAAAATAATTTTTCAAATAATTACAACAATGTAAAGGAAAACAACTATGAGAGACTTAAGAACTCTGATCAATGTGGGGGCAGCTAGGTGGCGCAGTGGATAGAGCACCAGCCCTGAAGTCAGGAGGACCTGAGTTCAAATCTGGCCTCGGACCAAACCCTTGACACTTACTAGCTGTGTGACCCTGGGCAAGTCACTTAACCCCAATTGCCTAAAAAAAAAAAAAAACTCTGATCAATGTGATAATTAATCACAAATACAGAAGACTGATAACAAAGCATGCTTCACACCTCTTGGTAGAAAGAGGATAGGCTATAGGTGCAAAATGATCCATATATTTTCAGATATGGTCAATGTATGGATTTTGTTTGGTATTACTATACCTATTTATTATATGGAAGGGCTTTGGGGGAGGGGAAGGAGATGAAGATGTAAGAGTTAGAGGTGAGGGGAGCTAGTAATAGTTATACAAAAAAATGAAGAAAGAACAATGGATTGTTTTTTAAAAAATAAATAAATGAAAGAGATGAGAAGAAAGTTTAAAGGTGATACAGAAGAGCAGAGCAATGTTGGAACTACCATGTTAAATTTTAAATATACAAAAAAGAAGCAAGCTGTACATAGCAGAGATTCATAGTTACATATGCAATTCTCTTTCTCTTTTTTAAAGGAACTGTTTGTTGATATCTGTCAAGTTCAAAATAATAAGAAAAATTTTGAAAAGAAAATTGTTCATATTGATTAACTACTTGTCTATGGGAAATATCTCTCAATTTTATATGTTTGTGTTAGTTCCTTGCAGATTTTAGTGCATTCCTTCAAGTTAAGAGATTATCCCCCCACTAAAATGCAGACTTGAGAGGACTAACATCACAAGACCCCATCATTACACCTCAGCCTGAATAGTTTTCTAGAGGTGAAAAATAACAATCTAGGTTGTGATAAAGAGAAAAGAAGATAGGGTTTGAGGAAACTGGAGGCAATTTAAGAGTATAGGGTCAGCCTGTGGAGATGCTGCAAGACATTGACTTCATCTCAGGTTTTCCTCAAGCTATAATCCAAGTAATTATGTAGATCCAGGAGTCTAGTCTGTAATCAGACCAATCAAGAAAGGATTAAACCTGTATGATCATGAGAACCTCTGGGACTATATGATCCACAGCACCCTGGATTGTAAATATCTTAGAATGATGCCATAATTCCCTAAAGCTTCTGTAAGACAGAAGCGATTTGAGAGGGTCAGAGCCAAGACGGCAGAGTAAAAGCAGTGACTTGCTTGAGCTGTCCCCTAAACCTCTCCAAATACCTGTGAAAAATGGTTCTAAACAAATTCTAGAGCAGCAGAACCCACAAAAAGACAGAGTGAAACAAATTTCCAACCCAAGACAACCTACATGATTGATGGGAAAGGTCTGTTGAGCCAGGGTAGGAGAGGAGCGCAGTTCAGCATGGGCCCCACGCAGGCAAAGACCAGGCCTCAACAAACCTGGAGCAGTCCTCAGGGGATTGAATCAAGGGGAGCTGTGGCAGTTTCCAGACTTCTCAACCCACAAACACCAAAGACAACTTAGAAGGTCAGCAGAAAAGATCTGTCAGACTGCAGTGAGAGAGGAACTCGGTCTGGCCCCAGTCCCAGTGCAGCCCCAGGGTGGCAGTTGCTTCCAAGTCTCTCAGCCCACAGACTGAGGCTGATCAGATGGGGATTGCAGAGATCTCTTTGCTGTGCTGAAGCAGGATTCTCTTGCTTTACCCATGTTTGGATCTGGGTCACAGTTCTGGGTGGTGGTTCTGGGGCGAGGAGGAACATTGGCTTGTGGTGGCAGTGGAAAGGAAATCCTCCTCACAGTTCCAAGGCAGAAAAGAGTGCTTGTGGTCACTCATAGACCAGAGCATAGGCCAGGAAAGGAGCAAACACTTTGCCCTTAATTGTACCACCTTGGAAGAACTGAAAATTTACTGTCTCTGAAAACAGCTGCACAAAATCCCTGAATCTTGGGACAGAACATTCTCCACACTGAAAGCAGACCCCTACCTTAACAAAGAGTTTAAAACTCAAGTAATTGACTGGGAACATGAGCAAACTGTGCAAAGAAAGTCAGACCATAGAATATTTCTTTGGTGACAAGGAAGATCAAAACATACAACCAGAAGAAGACAACAAAGTCAAAGCTCCTTCATCCAAAGCCTCCAAAAAAAAATATGAATTGGTCCCAGGCCATGGAAGAGCTCAAAAAGGATTTTGAGAAGCAAGTAACAGAAGTAGAAGAAAAACTGGGAAGAGAAATGAGAGTGATACAAGAAAATCATGAAAAACAAGTCAACAGCTTACTAAAGGAAACTCAAAAAAATACTGAAGAAAGTAACACCTTAAAAAATAGCCTAACCCAAATGGCAAAAGGGGTTCTAAAAGCCAATGAGGAGAAAAATACCTTTAAAAGCAGAATTGGCCAGATGGAAAAGGAAGTCCAAAAGCTTACTGAAGAAAATACTTCCTTAAAAATTAGAATGGAGCAATTGGAACCTAGTGACTTTATGAGAAATCAAAACATTGCAAAACAAAACCAAAAGGAAGGGAAAAAAGAAGACAATGTGAAATATCTCGGAAAAACAACTGACCTGGAAAATAGATCCAGGAGAGAGAATTTAAAAATTATTGGACTACCTGAAAGCCATGATCAAAAAAAAGAGCCTAGACATCATCTTTCAAGAAATTATCAAGGAAAACTGCCCTGCTATTCTAGAACAGGAGGATAAAATAGAAATTGAAAGAATCCACCAATCAATTCCTGAAAGATATTCCAAAATAAAAACTCCTAGGAATATTATGGCCAAATTCCAGAGTTCCCAGGTCAAGGAGAAAATATTGCAAGCAGCCAGAAAGAAACAATTCAAGTATTGTGGACACACAATCAGGACAACACAAGATTTAGCAGCTTTACATTAAGGGACCAGAAGGCTTGGAATATAATATTCCAGAAGTCAAAGGAGATAGAATTAAAACCAAGAATCACCTATCCAGTAAAACTGAGTATAATCCTTCAAGGGAAAAAATAGACATTCAGTGAAATAGAGGACTTTCAAGCATTCTTCATGAAAAAATCAGAACTGAATAGAAAAGTTGACTTTTAAATATAAGACTCAAGAGAAACATGAAGAGGTAAACAGGAAAGAGAAATCATAAAGGACTTATCAAAGTTGAACTTTTCACATTCCTACATGGAAAGATGATATTTGTAACTCATGAGACCTTTGTCAGTATTAGGGTAGTTGGAGGGGAAAAAATATATACATATAGATATAGATAGAGGGCACAGGGTGAGTTGAAGATGAAGGGGTGATGTTTAAAAAATAAAATTAAGGGGTAAGAGAATTATACTAGGAGAAGGAGAAAGGGAGAGGTGGAATGGGGTAAATTATCTCACATAAAACAGACAAGAAAAAGCCTTTACAGTGAAGAGGAAGTGGGGGAAGGTGAGAGGGAATGAGTGAATCTCATTCTCATCAGATTTGGCTTAAGGAGGGAATAATACACAATCAATTGGATATGGAAATCTATCTTATCCTATAGGAAAATAGTGGGAAAGGAGATAAGAGAGGGGTGATGGTAGAAAGGAGGGCAGATTGGGGGAGGAGGTAATCAGAAACAAACACTTCTGAGGAGGGACAGGGTTAAAAAAAAAAAAAAAGACAGAAGAGATTTGTCTAAGCCCAGAATCAGAACTAGGGCAGGGCAAGCTCTTTGTCCCCAAATTGAAATTTAGATAACTACCACTTCCTCCCCCAATTGGTAATCCTAGACATTTGAGTTTTGGGAATCAAAAGTAAAAATAGCCTCATCACCAAGGTTTTCGGTCCCCAGACCACTTGTCTAATGTAGGCAAGTCTTTCTGCCCCTTAGCCTTAATCTCTTCTGATCCAAATACACTTTATATTTTTTTTCAGTCCTCTGTTCTAGTTATACATTTCAAAAACATTCTTTTTAGCATTTCTTTTTAGGGATTCACAGCTATATTGCAAATAACTCCTCTAAAGATTTGACAATCCCATGAATCCTATCGGCTAGACCAGTACCGTTAAACTCAAATAGAAATAGATCCCTGTAGGCCACAGATTGACTTTGAAAATCAAAAAAATAACATTATCTATGTTGTATTTTTATTAATTTGTTAAACATTTCCCAATTACATTTTAATTTGATTCCCACTGGGGAGTTTTTGGTGCCACACCTCTGAGCTAGAATTTTGCAAATGAACTGAAGGGAAATCCTAAGACATGGAAACCAAAACAATCCATCATATAGAGACAGGGGATAAGGATGGGTCCCCTTCACCCATATACCACTGACCTTCCCCCCATTTAGTTCTGCCCACAACTCCCTACTGATAGACTCCCTACTCTCAGAACCAATTACCCATTCCTATTACTCTGGGATAGTCCTCTATCCATACCCTTGCCATCTACTTCCTTGACAGAAGTATGCTGGAGTTCAAAGGTCATCACTTATGTTATGGGAGACACAGCCCAAACTTCCTGAAGGACAGGCCACCTTACTTTAATTGCACCTAACCACAGGTGGCTCACACAAAAGCTACCCATAATGCAATCAAGGATCTTGAAGACTTTCTTTACCACAGGTGAATTCCTCCCCATCCTCTTCCCTTCCTACTCATAGTCTTGCAATCTATGTTGTATTAATCTTATCTGTATTGGGCATCTGATAGCACAATGGATAGAACACTGAAGCCTGAGTCAGGAAGACCTGAGTTTAAATCCATCCTCATTTACTTACTAGCTGGGTGATACTGAGCAAATCACTTAAGTGTCTGCCTCAGTTTTTTCAATTCCAAAATGGAGATAATAATGGTACCCACCTCACGGGGTTATTGAGAGGATTAAATGAAATATTATTTGGGGGTTTTTTTAAGTGCTTAGCACAGTGCCTGGAATATAATAGGAATTTTATATAAATGCTTATTCCCCTTCCCCATCTCCATGACAAGATACCTTACCCTTACCCCAAGTACCACAATTCCTCATCATAGGAATGTCTAAGGCTGAACCCATACCAACAAGGATACATAAGTGAGTCTACCACTTTTCACTGTGACACAAGAAATTCAAGCCACATATCACTTAATTGTTTTCTAATCCTCAGTTCCCTCATCTCAAAATGAGGGGGTGGACTAGATGGTCTCCAAGTCCTTCCCAGTTTTTGATTATGCAGTATTTTCTAGTCTTCCTCATCTCAACAGATGTTCAACCACAACTAGGTAGGTAAAATCTCTTTCATGTTTTTCAAATGTCCCAAGACAGAGATGAATAAGTTCACAGTTAGTAGCACCTGAATAACTCTATTTTCTGTTCCACCCACTTGGCTAAAATACAATTTTCTTTTAAAGGCCTCAGTTTTATTTCTCAACCGAATTCTTGGTTCTCTTTAGAACCTCAGTCTTGGAAAAGGAAAGATTTGTCAGTGCACAATTACATGATGAACCTTTGTGCAAACTTTGGCAATGTCAAGAATACTAAAATAGTATTCTTTTCGGATAGTTTTTAGACACCTTTATTCATTTTTGAACAACTCTCCAACTAAATCTTCCTTATTAACCTTCATTGCCATTTCATTTGGCAACGAGGACATTCCAGAAGAATTTATAACTCATTTCAGAATATGCAAGCTGTTCTGGGTCACAGGGATTCTGAAGGGAACTGCAGTACTTAAAATATGGTAGGTTACATAATAAAACATATAGAAACTACCATTTTTCTCTATATGAAAAACTATACCTCTGGTTTTAAAAATAAATACTTTCAATCTTCAATTTCAGAGGTCATAAATTTCAGCATCCTCTTTGAAAAGCCACACTGCTTACAATGTTTCACTGACCATTCAATGATCTACCTCAGCTAATATGTCTTGAGCAGCTATATTCTGAACAATATTATAAGCATAATATGCAAATGAAACAATATATCACAAAAGAGCTTACAAACAAGAAAGGATATATGATAAAGGGATCATAGGATAATAAGATTTTCCTTTTTTCCTTTCACATGTGGCAGAGGGGAAAGGGCCCTGGATTTGGAGTCAGAAGGCCTTGGTTAAAATCCCAGGTTTGCCACTTGCTCCCTATATGTCCTTGGACAAGTCACTTAATCTCTATTTGCCTATTTCCCCATCTATAATATAGGTTACCAGCTTTAAATCTATAGTCCAATAAAGGCCAGAGAGCATAAGTGACACACTCAAGGTCACACAGGTAGTAAGCAATAGATCCTTCTCACTTCTAATCCTGTCCTGAGTAAACTAAAACTATTAATTAAGTAAAAACTATTTTTAAACTATTTCCAGGCAACATCTTTATGCAATTGACTAATAGCTGTGAATCATTCAATGACTATATTGCACATCTTAATTAAAAGTGATGAGTCTTTTTTTCTAAAGAAGAAATATACAAGATTTGAGCATATTGCCAGTAACACAGTGACAGCACTGGGGGAGTACCAGATCCACCACACACCCATTCACTAAGCAGAAATAGAATCCTGATTTTATACCATAAAGTGAAGAAGGGGAAGGAGGAAGGTAGGCCAGTAAAGGTACCTGCCCATGATCACAAGGCAGGTCAACAGCAAGTCTAGGAATAACTTCAGGACCTTCAAGTGCTGATCTGTCTACTGCTCCTAGCTGACTCTCTACAGTAATCCCAAAGGAAAATCCCCAGGTTAGGAGGCCAGTTCCACCCTTCCCCCTCCACTGCTGATTCTCTTTAACTCCATCCATCTCTCTTCTCTATGACCACCCATGGCCTTTGTTTTGGGTGATGCAATGTAGCAATTAATTTGTATTCATGTTCATTTTACCACTTGATGCTATCCATTATCTTACAGTTTCAAATTATCTTCTTTCCCAAAAAAATTTTAAAACACCTTAAAGATAGAAATGTAGTCCTCCATTTCTATCCCCAAATCAGCTCCCTAAGCAGTAAATAAAAACTCTTTTAGTTGAATTGAATGATGGTGTTGACATTAATTAGAGTGTTCTACAGAGACTTTTTTAAAAGAACTTTTCAAAGACTCATTTCCTTTCACTCATGTGGCAAAATCTAACCCAATAATTTGATGGATAAAAAACAAAAGTTTTCACACATAGAACAAAAAAGAAATTTGCTTCATCAACATCTTTGATTTTTAAATCTTCACTTATTTTCCCCAAAATTATTTAAAACTTTTCCACCAAATTGTCTTGGACCAGGATAGGTTTGAAGTTTATTACTTCATCCTGGCAAAAGCTACACACACAAACATACATTAAGGAATACAGTAACCTCCTCAATCTGCTAGTCAAAGAAGCCCCCAGAAAACTAAAAAAAAAAAAAAAAACCCAAAAACAATACAAACAAAAAAAGACAAAACCAACCTTGAGTTACACTTTCAAAATGAGGCTTGCATTAACTGCCAAAGTCCCCTTTTCCCTCCAGAGGGGAGTTTGAATATCAACTAGCTGCCAGTTTTCCCATCTGTTCCCCTGGCTTGGGTCAACACTAGGCCTGACCCCTACCCTATACATACCCCAGCTAAGAGTTTCCTACTCCCTGCTGCCCTCATTGCCAGGTCCTGCTTGACCCAGATAAGAACCCTACAAAAGCCTACCCCACTTTACTCATGTTAGGTACTTAACTCTATCTATCTGAAGCCTGAGTGTTTATCCTCCCAGCCTCCCACGGTATGAATGCCACTGCCCCACTTGAAAAAACTTGGTTGCCACCCTTTCTCTCTGTCCAATTCCAATTTTTGGTGCCTTTTGTCCATTGGAGGCTACAGCTCCCAGACATGTCATTTCTCTTCATAAAAGGATGAACCATTGCACAGGGCTGTGACTAGGGGTCCTAAATCCAAACCTGGGGGTCCTCAGGCTTTTCCCTGTGGCAGATAAGAGAGATTACCATTTCTCCTTATACTGACACTTGGATATTCCCAGTTTCCCCAAGTCTGTATTAAGACACACAAAAAGACACACAGAGTTACATTGTTTTGCCCAAAGCAGCTGTTTTTTGTTGTTGAGTTTTCATTTAGTCCAGCACACAGAACCTTGTTACAAGCCTCAGAACACACTGATCACCTAATACTGCCTGATTTTCCCTAATCATGAATTTGCTATTCTAAGATAGTTCCCTGTCCCTAGAGAACTCAATCTGTTGCCTAAAATGAAGTATGAAAAAGAAATACCAAAAACCTTGTTATTTTTTATAAGTAAGCACCTAAAAGGTGACTGCTAGAAACAGCAGAGTCAGAGCTCCCTTCCCTGCCCCAAGTCTGCTTGTCAGAATCCATCTGCAATCACAGCTAATTTAGGGCTTTTTCTCGAGTTCAACCATTTCCACTTCCCCTACCTGGCAGCTGGGGGACCAGGTGTGTCGCAGCTATACATTATATACATTAGAAAATGAGATAGTATAGGCAAAAGCACTTTGGCAGGGGCAGGAAGCTACATAAACATTATTTGTTGTTATTAGGGGTAGGGATAGTGACTGGACCTGTAATTTCATTGGTATAGGGAACTCCCAGATGAGAAAACTGGAGAACTGATCAATCAACAAATGTTTATTAAAGTACTTGCCAAGAACCGTGCTGAGGATACAAATATAAATATTGAAATAGTCCCTACCTAAAATGAGCTCACATTCTAGTGGGTGAGATAAGTATCTATAAAAATATATGTGGCAAAAAGTTAATATAAACAAATATGTAAAATGTGGCTAAATGCATGGTATTTAACTGAGAAGTTAAATGACTTTCCTAGGGTGATGGAGTCAGTACAAGCTCAAGGCAACACTTGAACTCGTCTTACTAATTCCAAGGCCAGACCTTTATCTACTACCTTAGCTGCTATTTTCTTTATCATTGCCATCATTGTAATTAATAATAACAAATAACATTTATATAGTGCCTTAATGTTTGCAAAACACTTTACAAATATTATCTTATTTGATCCTCATAAGGACCCTAGGAGGTGGCTTTTATTCATATTATCCCTATTTTATAGAAAGAGAAACTGAGGCAGTCAGAAGTTAAGCAACTTACCCAGGTTCACACAGCTAGTGACCGAGGCTAGATTTGAACTTCTAGCTATCTACAGATTCAGCACCATATAATGTTACCTAGGCCAATATGGTTTTATAATAACGTCATTAACCTCATAACCAAATCCCATTACAATTTGCAAAACCTGTCTGCAGGGACAGTGATCCTATCTTGTGCCTGAGCATCACCAATGATAACTCCCTGCCTACCAAGTTGTCAGCCTTTCACAGGGAGGCAGATAAATTCTTAGCTCAGAATATCTTTGCTTCAGGCAGGCTACCTCCTCCCTTTACAATGTTGCCAAGCTTGACTCCTAATCACCTAAATTGGGGAGTGCTTGTGGCCCTGATCTCTGACACCTGATCTTTCTGAATCTCTGATCACAAAATCAAAGAAAGTCATTTGAGAAGTTATCTTTGGAGCTAATGTTGTCCAAACTGCACCTGAAAAAGTTCCCCGTTACAACTCCTCTGATAAATGGTCAGCCAACCTTTGTGGGAAGAACTCCACTTCAATACTTCCCAAATAAGCCCTTTCCACTTTTTTTATAGTTCCAATTTTTTGGACATTTTTCTCCACATTGAACCAACATTTGCCTCCCCAAAACTTCCACCAATTGCTCCCAGCTCTGGAGCCAAACAGAGTAAGTCCAAACCCTTTCCCCCATATTTTCTCTCCAGGCTAAGCTTGGTATCTGCCTCGTTCCCAATCACTGGTGCCTACAGATTCTCCTTGGATCACTGATGCTTGGCTTGTTGTTGATCTTTGACCCCTGCATTTTCCCCAACCCTGTCTGGATTACACTGCTTTTCCTCCTCTGACTTGGTCAAACATCCAGCATCTATAGGTTTAGTGACCTAAGAGACATTGAGGCCATAGTATAATGAATAGAGAACCCTGGACTTGCAATCAGGAGGACATGAATTTGAATTCCATTTCAGATACCTCCTAATTTCAAGAAGCTGAACAAGTTACTAAACAAATGAATAAGTGAAAT
Organism: Vombatus ursinus; assembly: GCF_900497805.2. Lineage (NCBI taxonomy): Eukaryota > Metazoa > Chordata > Mammalia > Diprotodontia > Vombatidae > Vombatus > Vombatus ursinus. The sequence continues at coordinate 9,925,338 of NW_020946557.1, read as the reverse complement.
GAATAAATTAACAAGGTGAAAAAGCATTTATTAAGCACTTACTGTATGATATACAAAGCACTATTCTAGGTGCTGAGGATAACAAATATAAAGTAAAGAGAGTCTCGGCCATCATGACGTATATGACAGCAGGAGAAACAACACATGTAACAGAAGTAATAGCCATGGAAAGCAACTTTAATCCAGGTAACTGGGATGGTGAGTGAGGCCATAGGGAGAAACTTCTCTCATTCTCAGTTACCCCACCTGGAAAATTGGGATGATAATATGTGTAGTATTTGAATCGTTGGAAGTGTAATGCTTATAACAACAGGGACACCTAGTCCAACCTCCACTCACGCTGGGAGACTCTGTTTCCATAAAGATCACAGCTACCACAGACACTTTCAGGATTCAGAAGGTGACCCTATGGGTGACTCTCCTACTAACATCAGGTCATAAACTCCCACAAATGTGCCTTCCCTTAGTAATCCACCATTAGATTCAGTTAGTTAGCAGAGGCATCAAAGAACAGTAATTACAAAGCATTTCCATAAACAGCAGGGTGACATCCTTCTGCAAACAGACATATGTTGCTCATCCTTCCAATGACATCATGATGTTGGGGTCAGAGTACAGTGTGTTTGGCTGTAACTGATCAGTCCAATATGAGTTCAGAAGGCTCTACCACAGGTTGGGCACAAGTGATCCATTAGAACATCAAGGGGGGAGGTAGCTCTGGATTTGATCAGCCCAAGTTTCCTTTTCACTTCCACCATCCTGCTTTGCTCATGGAGTACAATGTCTTCTTTAATTCAGGCATACCATGCTGGACATTCCTGTGCCGACATATCCCATGTCTCAGAGTCAATACTAAAGGTCTTCAAAAAATACCTTGAAAGTGTCCTTGTACCTCTTCTTCTGACCACCACAAGAGCACTCATCTCGTATGAGTTCTTCATAAAATAGTCTTTTGGGTAAGCATGTATTTGACATTAGGACAAATACATATAACGTCTGTGGATAGAAGAGTAGCATGAACTAAAAACAATGGTAGTAAATACTTGTGGCCAAAGGAATTCACAACTCCACAGCTAAAGAGCCACAATGTCCTTTCTTTCCCCGAGGTTTCTCCCACAGTTCCCCACAGTTGTGGCAGCAGTAATGGAGGAATTTCTCTGTTCTTCATGGGTTCTGCTGGACAGATGGCAGCTCAGCCTCATTTGCTTTTCATAGGGCACAGTGTGTTAGCCAAATGGGCCAATCTACTCCTGGACTAGGTCAAACAGGTCACTCAGCTTCTGCTCTGGCTTCTCCAGGCTCAGATGCTGTTAGACTTGTATGAGCAGCCTGTCTTGCACCCGGACAGTGGCTGTCATATGGGATCAGGCAGGTTGCTCAGCTACTGATCTTTTCTCAGGGTGCAACTTCTTTGCTGGATGAGTTGGTCTGCTGGACTCCCTGAGTTTACTCTTCAATGGGCAGTTATATTCTTTTCCGGGGGCAACTAGATGATGAAGCGGATAGAGTGCTGGACCTGAAGTCAGGAAGACTCATCTTTCTGAGTTCAAATCTGTCTTCAGACAATTACTATGTGACCCTAAGCAAGTCACTTAACCCTGTTTGCCTTTTCTTATCTTTAAAATGAGCTGGAGAAGGAAGTAGAAAAACCACTCCAGTATCCTTGCCAAGAAAACCCCAAATGGAGTCATAAGGGATCAGACATGACTAAACAACAACAATACACACTTTTCCACTTTTAACCACTGGCTCTGCTAGGTGGTACTGTAATTTTTTCTACTGAAGTGGCACTTTTGAGCTAGACTGCTATATTGCTCTTTCATCTAGGGCGACCACCCTTAGTTAAGCATTACAAGAGTCCTTTTTCTTTGACCCTCTCAGAGCCTCAGCTCTAAAGTTTATCACCTCTAGGCAGGGAAAGGTCCTGTTCAGTCCAGTTCAGACTGTCCTTCTAGGTTCAAAACTTCAGCAAAGGCTCCCCACCTTACCTTGGGGTGATCAATTCGATTTAATCAGCTCCACTTAACATACTCTTGTGTATCTTTTATAATATTGTGGCTAGGGACAAAGGTGTGAATATAGTCTGTGTCTTAGAGGAAAGCTTATTATCACACTGGCCTCTTCATAAGCAGACCCTTCAAGGTTAGGGAATGTTTATTTTGCATTTGAAGGTCTTTCCCTTTACATTTCCATATCTCTTATTTTTAGCCCTTTGAGACCTCCAGCTTTTGCTGAAGTTTTATGGGGTACCCCATCTTATACAAGGATCAAGAGAAATAATGTAAAGTGATATACAAAAGCCAGAAGCTAGGTGGCACAGTGGATAGAATGGTGGGCCTGGAGTCAGCAAGACTCATCTTCCTGAGTTCAGATTTGGCCTCAGAAAATTATGAGCTGTGTCACCTGGAGCAAGTCATTTAACTGTTTGCCTCAGTTTTCTCATCTGTAAAATGAGCTGGAGAAGGAAATAGCAAATCATTCTGGTATCTTTGCCAAAAAAAGCCCAAATGGGGTCGCAAAGAGTTGGATGTGACTGAAACAACTAAACATCAACAACATACAAATGCCTATTATTAATCTTCAGCTTGTTATCTGGTACTCTCACCCCTAAGTTCCCTCTGATTATTATAGCCCTATAGCTACAGGGGGTGGGAGAGGAAGGGTAGTCAACCTTACAACTTCTCCACAGTTTGTTTTTATTTCTTAGCTATCATTTGTTTTCATAGGTCATTAATTTTTCTAGATGGCTTTGTTACCATGAATTTTGTAAACATCTTTAATGATATTTTATAGCCGTCATGAATAATAATCATCAAAAGATCATCCTGGTTATATCTGACAGATATTTTACTTTCATTATTGGACACATAAGTTACAGTATTATAGTTTAACCCCCTGTAGAAATAATCATTTGGCCTTATGTATTACAATCAATGCAATTCATTATCTACTGGTATTACTTGATAGTTACTATAAATGATCCCTGCCCGTATCCCCACAGTGCTGATAAAGGCATGAAATTCTGCCATTTTTTTAGATTAACACATGGACTCCTTTCCAGAATTATCTTTTTAAAATATAAGTATTCCTTCAAGAAATGACATCTTCACTGTTACAATCGTATAATCTCCTTAGTATGAATTAATTGGATATTCCATTTTCCATCAGCAGCTCTGCTTGGCTTCAACTACAGGGAACAATACGCCCTCCGTAAACCTCCCAGGATAAGCTGATCACCTGAAATCTCACCACCATGAAGAACAGCTCTGGTTTTGATACTCTACACCTTTTTAACTCACCTTCAGTTGCTTCTCCCCTCTGTTTGAAGAGCTGGCAGGTGAAGCACTACCTGGGTGGGGATACTGAGGCCACAGGTTGGCCACCCCTGATGTCCTAAACTCTTCTCAAAGCCTTCCTTTATAGAGGGCTAACTTACTGGTAACTCCATTCTCTATCAGCAGTTATGTTTGGATTTGGCTCCATGGAACAATATGCCCTCATACCGGGTCCTCCCACCCTCTCCCCCAGTTTTCAGCTTCCTTTTGTGTATTGTCTTCCCCTAATAGAGTAACAGCTCCTTGAGGATAGGAAATGTCTCTTTCCCAGCTCTTAGCATAGTGCCTAGTAAATTTATCAGAGCTTTACTCAATTCAAACATTTAATAAGCCATACTATGTGTAAGGCAGTCAAGATGCAGAGACAAAAATTAAAAACAGCTTCTCAAGTTTGCAGTCTACTTTCTTCCTGGTTGATGCCTCAGCACTATCTCAGAATGAGCCACCAAAGCACTAGGAACTGTAATGAGATATGAAGGAGAAGAAAGGTGTCATTTCAGAATACCAGTTGGAGAGAATGTTGTACTGGAAGTCTAGGAAACCCAGGAATGTTAGGGGGAAAGGACCTTAGGAAAGAGAAACAAATACTCAGTTTCACAATTTTGCCTAAGGATGACCCTCATTTCTCAGCATCCCTAATGAGATTATGATGAACTTTTTTTTTTATCCAACCTGTGATTTAATTGGTATAGGGAACTTCTGAGGAGGAAACTCTTCCAATGCATATCTAAACTTTATAATCTTAAAGAATTACCCAAAGCACTAAGTTAAGTGACTTACCCAGGGTCACATAGCCTTTACATGCCAGAGACTCCTTTAACCCAGGTTTTCTTTAGTCTGACTCTCTATCCACTACACCACACTACTTCTGTCCTCAGTTTACCCATTGGAGAAGCAGAAGTTAGAAACAGGTAGGCCCACTTGAGATTATACATAGGGTAGAAGCAAAGAGAGGAGAACCTGGAATCCCTCTGTATCATTCCTTCTTTAGACATACTTTTCATTCCTTTGTATGCCCAAGAAACCCTAAAGAAATCCTTTGTTCATAACAAAACATGAAAGGAAAAAAAAAAAGATCTTCAATTAATACCCACCTATTTGGTCTAACTTGTTGAAAATTATCTTCCTGATTGCTATTTCTTCACCTTTTAAAATTTCCTACCAAAATTACTCTACTAAATGTCTCTTTCTTTCCTTGAAAATGGAGTCAAGTAAACAACAATGGTATCAGACTCCTTTTGCTGAGAAGAGAAAATGATAAATGCTACAGGTCTCTGAAGAAAAAAAAAAAGCTTTCCATGGTATATTCCTTTCATTTCAAACAAGGATTCTATGCATATGTCCCAGCTTAGTGATTTTCTAGCTTTAATCCCTCTCCTCTGAAAAACTAAAGTCCTCTGTTGGCTTTAAATAGTAATTTCATCAACACACACAAGCCAACGCAATTCCTTTAATTTAGATTCTTTGATGCCTTGTGCAAGGCTCCCCAGGGGAAAGAAAATACATTTGGCATCCCAAAAAGTGACTCAATCCACAGGCAATCAAGACTAAATTCTTTTAAACCTGCTGCACTTGAAGCTACATCCATCAAAGGGTATTAGCTCAACAATGAGGTCCTTAAGACAGTCCTATCATCTTCCTAATTCTCTTTTCACATTGTACTGTCTGAACTCTTTCCTGCTTACTGCACTGTCTCTTCATTTGATTCTCTTATTATTCTCAGACTTCCCACCCCAGTCCCATACCCCTGGGTAGCAGAATAGTTGCCATACAAATTTGTTCCTCACACATTTGTAAGGCTACAGTTCATTGGCTGTGGCCATCAGGATCACTAATCTCCCCCAGTTCTGGGCCCCACTACTTACATGTCCTATGTGCCTTTTTCATAACATACACTACCCCTATTGTTGCTGCATGAAAGTGAGAGTGGATTTTAAGAGGAATAAAGAATCTTTAGGGAACCCCAGTCTCTACATGTGCTTTTAAAACTGAGCCAATCATGACTAAGAGAAGATTGGGTTAAAATCCCTAGCCTTTTTCCAACTAGAATATAAGCCAATCTTACAAAATAACCCACAAAAGTTTGGTTTTTGCTGTTTTCTTTTAACCTGGAATAATCCGTCTCCTGGCAGAATTATGTAAATGCATTTGCAGCTAGACCAAGGAGGTTAAACAAGGAAATGTGATAAAATTGGAACGAGTGTTAGAAGTCGAATCAGAAAGTCTGGGACTGGATTGTTGCTCTACTATTTTACTCCACTCTTGACCTTGGGCAAGAACTTCTTGAATGGCCTAGTGGATAAAGGACTGGAACACTAAATCTGGAGTCATAGGAATTCCACTGGAATCCTCCCTTAGCCATTTGATTACATGTGCGACTTAGAGGAAGTCATTTGACGTTTCTGGGTCTCACCTATAAAATGAGGGGCTTGGACCAGGTGGCCTCTAAGCTCCTTTCCAGCTCTAAATCTCTGATCCTATGATCTTATTCTCTCAGTCTTAGCTTCTTCTTCTATGAAATAAAGAGATTAGATGAGATCTAAAAGCTCTCCCAGTTCAGGGACTATTTCCCTTTTGTTCTTGTATTCCTACCCACTAGCACAAGACTAAGTGTCTTGCACTTAGTAGCTGTGGTGCTATGATACAGGCTTCTGTTTACATTGGTAAAAGGAAATCCTAGACAGCAAAATCCCTCCAACAATGCAGATAGAAACTGCTTTACAACTCATTATCTTAGAGATTTGTCTGTGGCATAGAGACTTATCCAGGGTCACACAGCCAGTGACTATGTCAGAAGCAGGATTTGAACCAGTTCTTTCTGATTCCCAAAGTGGCCTTCTTTTCAGGGCTTCTGTGGGGTAAGAAGAAGAAGAGAATGCTTGAATTAAATTAGGAGAAAAGAAAATTGTGAGGGTCATTTAGAGGAGGATGATCTCAAGGCAGAGATTGAATATGAATTTGGGGAAGAAAAATTTGGGAATTAGAGGAATATCAGAAAGACAAGTATCTCCAGTTCCATATTTGTTTTTCAGCTGTTGGGAGAGAAGTTTCAATGACAAAGAGTAGGATTAAGTTGACTCAAGGGAGACAAGAATAGGACCTGAAAAAAGATCCCAAGTAGGAGGTAAAGGAAAAGGAGTTGGCAAGGCAAGATAAGCAAGAAAAGATAAGTAAACAACTGGTAAATTAAACAAACTGGAGAAGAAGAAAAAAGGTTAATATGAAAAGGGAACGGAAATAGGGTATGACTCTGAAGCAGCTCTTAAAGCAAAAGGAAGTTGGGTGTGACTGAGTGGTTACTAAGAAGTATGGGAGAAAAGAAGCTTAAGATGGGAGGCATGAAAACCCACAGGTGGTTCAAAAAACAAGGCTAAGAATCTAAATCAGTATGGCAAACATATGGAATTTTGAAGTGATTTGCATGAATTAGCTATAGGATGTTTTTATTTCTGCCTTAGCTAAGTAAATGCTATCTATATTCAAAGTGTAGGCTAATCTACCTTCTAGAAGAGCAGGCCTTGAGGAATGCAATGCTCTGAAATCCAGGTTGAAAGGAACAAAGAAGTATTGCTGAAAGGAATGGAAATATCACTTTAATAGTGAGGGAGTTGAGAGGAGAATCTGCAAAAGGGGACAGCGAAAATCCAAAGGGGCAGAGGGCGAATGACACTTTTCAGGAATTTGGACAGTGGAAGGGGGTCACAGAGAGGAAGAAAGAGAAGGAAAAAGAAAACTATATACTCAAAACTAGAAACAAATTTGAGTCTCTTTGTGAACAAAAAAAAAAAAAGGTGTTGGATGTTTTAAAGAGAAAGCAACTGTTTGTCCCACAAGATAAAATGAATATGAATTTGGGGATTAAAGACAGAAACTAGAAGTTGGGAGATTGCCAAGTAAAAGTTAGGGAAAGAAGAGTAGTAATTTTGATCATTCCTTGCTCAGAGGGACTGATAACCTAATAACCACTATAGAAAAATCTATTGGTGAACTTAACCTGATAACCACCATAGAGAAGTAAACTATACCACTCTAGTAAAGTGTCTTGCCCAAGGTCAAAAGGGGAGTAAAGTAGTGGAGCAACAATGCAATTCCAGATTTTCTGATTCCAAGCCTAACACTTTTTCCAATTTACCACATTTCCTTTCTTAACCTCTTTGGTCTAGCTGTAACTTCATTTACATAATTCTGCCAGGAGATGGATTATTTCAGGTTAAAAGAAAAGAGCAAAAGCCAAATTTTTATAGGTTATTTTGTAAGATTGGCTTATATTCCAGTAGGAAAAAAGACCAGGGATTTTAACGCAATTGTCTCTTAGCCATGATTGTCTCAGTGTTTTGTATGTCTATTAAGATATAACAGTGATGATCCCAGGTCTTACTAAAAAAAAAAAAGGCTATTACTCATATCTGGAGACATGTAAGAACTGATAATACTGCCAAAAGGAACCTAAGAAATATTACTAAAGATTACAAAGTCTTGGTCAAGAAACTAAAGACCATATGGGCATAGATTTTGTGTGTGTGTGTGTATGTGTGTGTGTGTATGTGTGTGTGTGTGTGTGTGTGTGTGTGTGTTTCTTATTGTTTCTCATTAAGGGTAAGGGATGCAAAAGAGAAAAAGTGATTTGGAAGGTAAAAACAGACTAAGAAGGTGATATCACACAATGGCTTTGGATTTCTGAAACACAACTTGAAATATAAAGATGGCAGACCACTGACCAGAGATGAAGTGTTCTTGATTAGGACCAGTAAAAACATAATCACCTCATGTCTTACAAATCCAGTCAAGATTTCCAGTTAATAGGGTGGTATAAAAGGTCATAGAAAAGCCAAGATGTCCCACATTTAATCCAGCAAAGATATAAAAAGGGCACCAGGATGTTCAAGTAATTTTCAAGACATCCAAAAAGAAAAAAGAGTAAGGATCTTCATCCAGCACAGGACTTCACAAAAAGGCAGCAAGAAGACTATAGGAATTTGGAAAGGGATTCAATGAAATCAGCATGAACAAAAGTAAACAAGCCAGCAATCTTTCAATCCAATATCTACCACAGAAGCAAAAAGAATTGACAGTGGAGATATGAGCAAGTAGAAGACACTGAACACAATAAAAAAAAAAATTCTCTGGGGCAGTAGAGACTCAAGTGATAAGCCAGAACTCCACAAAAAGTACAGTGTCAGGGTAAAAAACATTCTTAGCCACAAGGACTCCAAGAGTAGATGGAAAAAATTAAGTGAGATTTTGTAAATGAAATTATAAATGAAATAAAAGCTCTGGAAAAAAGAGTTGGAGGGAGAATAAATAAATTAGAACAAAAAGTAAAACATGTTACCCAAATAGCAGATCCTTTTGGGGGAAATCTGGAAGCAGAATAAACAAAATTCAATGATTCCGAAAGACAAGAAGAAATAAAATTAGATGTCTATTCTCAAATGTAAAAACTCTAGGCAAGAAGAAAGAGGAATTAATTTTGTTGCTTAGTGGTTTCAGTCATGTCCGACTCTTCGTGACCCCATTGTGGAGTTTTCTTGGCAAAGATACTGAAGTGGTTTGCCATTTTCTTCTCCAAGGAATTAATTAGTGGTCTTAATACAAGGAGGGAAATTTGACCTTAGGTATACATCACTGAGACTTGATAGAGTAAAACCCATGCCTGGAATATAGCTCTGCAGGGGCATGCCTGATCCAAAAGAAACAGAAGAGATAAAAAGGGTGGGAGGTTGGGTAGAATCATATATTAAGAAAGCATATACATGTGAGGAAATACAGGAACAAGAAGGGAGAAGCAAAGTGGAGGATACTTGGATAAAAATCAATGGACTGAGGAATAGCAGTCATACTGTCACTAGAATAAACTACATGCCACCTGGATAAAAGAAAAAAGGGGCAAGGGGAAGGGATGAGTTTGGGAAACAGGCCACAAACCTGAAAGAGACACCCAATATAGTAGTAAGGGAAGGCTTCAGTTATCCAGACATCTGTTGAAGCTCTTTCTTGGCTAAATCAGAAAAAGTAGTTACTTCTTGATATGTCTTAATGATAATTTCATTCTTCAAAACCTGAGAACACTAACAAGCAGAAACGCTACTGGATCTAATTCTCACTAACAGGGAGGAACTGGTTGCTAGAGTGGAAATGATAGAAGTATTTTAGAGAAAGAAACATTGAATCTTAAAATTTGTAGCACAGGGGAGGAAATCTTAACACAGTCTGACATGAATCTTAGAATTTAGAAAAGTAGATTTCAAAGGGTTAAAAGGAGATATACATAGGATCTCATGTACTAAAAATTTTACAGGAGAAGCCAGTCCAGGTAGAACAGGAAACTCTCACTGATGAAATTGAGAGGATACAAAGAGACACAGTTTCAATGAAAAGGAAAAGTGTTGTCTTAAAAGACCAATACAAATGTAAAGGATACTCACCAACCAACTTAATTTTTTTAAGTCAAATATACAGAAGAAAATAGAAGCAAGTACAGCTATCAAGATAAATATGAGCATGCCATAATCTTGTAAAAATAATGTCAAAAGTGCTCAAACTGAGAATGGGCCAAAGATGACAAGGGAAACAAAAAGGAAAACAAAAAGGCAGGAAGAAGTTAAGCTATGTTGGGGGAAGAAGAGGGGAGGGAAGGAATATCGATCAAAGAAAGGATAAGACCACTGCTTGGAGGTAAATAAAATTATAAAAGTGGACAACAGAGAGAAGACAGAATTCTTCAGTTCTAATTTACGGTCTGTTTGGAGGATGGGGGTGGGGGGAGGATGGTTGTTGTTTTTTGGTTGTTGTTGTTGTTGTTGTTGGGTTTGGGGGGGTTTTTTGTTTGTTTGGTTTTGGGTTTTTTTTTGGCCATGAGAATGACCTTTGTTTCAGAAACAACAACACAAAAGTAGCTAATAGGGAATTGATACTAAAGGTAATCAAGGAGATGTTAAGAACTATGTAGGTGGCCCAGTGGATAGAGCCCCGGCCCTGAAGTCAGGAGGACCTGAGTTCAAATCTGGCCTCAGACCGAACACTTGACATGTACTAGCTGTGTGACCTTGGGCAAGTCACTTAACCCCAATTGCCTCACACACAAAAAAAAAAAGGACTATGTAGTTAACTGCCTTTTATTCATTCAAATCACCCAGCCCTAATGACCTACTTCCTTGGGTTTTGAACTTGGTTCAACATTGTCAGTCATATTTTAAAGTATCATAGGACTGAATAAGGGTACATATTACCTTAATTTAAAAAAAAATTATAAACTACAGGCTTGTGAGTTTTATTTCAATTTCTGGGAAAATTCTAGAAAATATCATCCAAGAGATGGTTAATGAAAAATCTAGAAAAGGAAATTGTGATTACAAAAGGCTAGTATGGCTTTGTCAAGAACAAGTCCTGCCCAAATATCTTAGTTTACCTCTTTGACAGGGTTACTAAGTAATTAAATCAGAGGAATACTATAGATAGAGTTTACCTAGACAATAGCAAAGCACTTAATAAAGTTGTTAATCTTCATTAATATTAATCTTACGGAGATGATGGAAAGACTTGAACTAGATGGTAATACAACAAGATGGATTTAGAACTACTGCAGTGGTTAAGTTGGCGGGTCTCCAATAATATGCCGCAGGGCTCATAGGCCCTAAGTCGTTTAATATTTGTATCAATGGCTTAAATAAAGTCATAGATGGCAGGTTCATCAAATTTGCAGATAACATTAGTTAGTAGGAGTCTCCCATACACTGAATGACAGTCAAGATCTGAAAGGATCTTGACAGGTAAGAGTACTAAACTAAATCTGATATGATTGAATTTAACTAAGATAAATATAAAGTCTTGCATGTGGGTTCAAAAAATAAATTTCACAAGTACAGAATTCAAGAGATATGATTAAAGAGTAATTTGTCTGAAAAAGATTTGGTGCACTGCCAACTCAGTGTAAGTCACCAATGTGACATGACAGCCAAAAAGAAAAAATCTGTTCTGATGCTGGGCTGCATTGAGAGATATAACTTCTAGCAATAAAAAGGTGATTGTTGTTGTTCGGTAATTTTTGACTCTTTGTGACCCTTTTGGGGGTTTTCTTGGCAAATATGCTGGAATGGTTTGCATTTCCTTCTCCAGCTTATTTTATAGATCAGAAAAGTGAGGCAAACAGGACTAAGTGACATACTCAGGGTCACGCAGTTAAGTTTTCTGAGGCCAGATTCGAACTCAGGAAGATGAGTCTTCCTGACTTCAGGCCTGACATGCCATCCACTTTGCCACCTAGCTGCCCACATTACACATCCATTTAATGAATTTTAGTTAAATTGAATTGACTCTAACTGAGTTGAATAGAAATTGAGGATAAAAATCCTGCTTCTACGACTTTCTAAAACCCCTTTCAGCTGTAAATCCTACGACCTTTGCTTACATATGCCCCTCCATTGACTCATCCAGCCTTAAGCTAAATCTGGGCAGGAGCTAGAGACCTTTTACCTCTTTCTTACCATATTACCTTCCCCCCAATCTGTACTGCAGGAGTACAACAATGTCTTACAAAGTCACAGATAGGAAATGAGAAATCAGCACAAATAAGCATTAGAGAGTTCTGTCCTTTTCATTGGCCTTTCCTGAAAGAGTGGGCTGGAAGTTATTTTCCTTTGGTTTGAACCAGAGATATTGAGGCCCAGAGGAAACTGGGTAGCCCTGGGAATTCATATTAGATGCAGAGATCCCTAGCTATGCCTCTGCTTCGATACTGTACAGTATGTTGACTTGGCTTGCCTGTTATCAACCTCAGTCAATCTGATTTGCAGAAAGGAGCATCATCTTCATTACCTTTCAGAAGCAAGCAAGTACATAAAATTAATATTGGAAGTATTTGGCCTGCATTATCTCCAAACACAAAGTCAGCTCCATTTCCTGTTTGCTTGGTTGGAGGTCAAATGTGAGTAGATGCAGAAGCTACATGTTAACCTTATCTGTTTTCAGAGGAACTTAAGTACACAATGTACTGACTACTACAAATGTCCTGACCAGCAAATATAAAAGCCCTGTTTTATTTTGAGCAAACTTTACTTAAATTCATTGTGATGAGTAGCCAGAACCAAAACTTACTTCTTTTTATGAACCTATTCTGTTTTTGTCTGAAGATTTTGCTGAGCCACCACAGAGGCAGTAAAATTCACTCATTTTAAATTTTCTTATTGTGGGGCCAATTTAACATGCCCAACATTAAATATATACCATAACCCTTACTTCAAAACTGTGTCCAAACAAATTCCTGGTTTGAATCCCAGCTCCACTCCCTAATTACATGAGTAAACTTAGGAAACTCACTTTTACATTCCTGGGCCTCCATTTCCTCATCTGTAAGTAGATGGAGTTGAACTAAATAATGTCTAAGATACCTGCCAGATCTAATATTCTGTTTCTGTGATACTGGAGATGAAGCAAATTGAGGTTTATTCCTTTAATCTCTCTCTCTCTCTTTTGAAAATGTTTTTAAAGTTCATTTTATTTTTAATTTATGAAATAAAACAAGTATTTCCATTAACATAGTACAATAAAAAAAAGATGATTGCACATGAAACTGCAAATCTACTATGCACAACTTGTTATTCATTTCAAATATACAACAAAGAGGGTAGCTAGCGGCACAGTGGATAGAGTACCGGCCCTGGAGTTAGGAGGACTTGAGTTCAAGTTTGGCCTCAGACACATAACATTCACTAGCTCTATGACTCTGGGCAAGTCACTTAACCCCAATTGCCTCACAAAAAAGGAAAAAAAATTCCTTCAAATATACAACAAAAATGTCATGTAAATTTCTTTTTTTTTTTTTCAATTCAGCTTGGAAGTTTGAAGGAGAGATGAATGCCTTCGTGACAATTGGATGATAGGAGATAGGAAGCTAAAGAAGGAAGTCAAACATATTGCCAAGGTTTTGAAACTAGGTGACTGGGAGAAGAGAAAAATTTGAAGAACTATGAAAAGCACAGAAGGAAGCTGGTTTAGGGGTAAAAGATGAACTGAGGAAGCCGAACCAACCATGATTTCACCAGCCTTATAACAAGGTCAGAGTCCCTGTTACTCTTGGACTCATCTAAGAAGGGAGGTTTAGAGACATTATCCAAACCTGTCTCCCTAAAGAATAAGTGGGTGGATTTTAAAGGTTAAAAGGGAACTGCTATCTAACAGTGTTAAACAAAGATTCCTTACCAGTTCTCCATACTAACAAAATCATAGGTCTAGATTTTATTTTTAAAAATACGAAGTCATGATTTCTTTCGCTGGAAACTCTCAAGCACTTGACCAGAATTTTCTTCTGGTTTACTTTGAGCAATGGTATTCAGTGAGCAATTAGAGGACCTGGGTTCAAATCTTGGTTCTCCTCCTTCCTACCTGTGTGACTTTGGACAAATCATTCCACGTCTCTTGATTTATATTTCCTCATCCATAAAATGGGGAAGTTGAACAAGATGATTTTTTTAAGGTGCCTTTCAATTATAAACCTCTGATCTTCACATAATGACACTTAAGAATAAAAAAAAAAACTACAGCATACACATTTCACAGATAAACTGACTCATAAAAAAAGTAACATTCTCAAGAGGAGTCATTACTGTATCTGTAAGAAGCAGCTGTACAGTGGATAAAGCTTTGGGCCTGAAGTCAGGAAGACCTGAGTTTAAATTCAGCCTCAGACACTAACTGTGTACCCTGAGCAAGACACTTAATTCTGTTTGCCTCAGTTTCTTCAGCTGTCAAATGAGGATATAATAGCACCTTCCTCACAGGGTTGTCGTAAGGATCAATTTGTTAAAAAACACTTAGCATAGTGCCTGGCACTGAGTAGGCACTATGTAAATGTTCATTCCCCTTCCTCTTCCCTGTAAATGGAACCTTGGGCTTTTTGTGCCAAAATCCTTTAACGCTCTACCAGCTATCAGACCATGAGACCTCTGCAAGCTGAGAAACAATGAGAGCTTACCAACTGACAAGGCTTTTTAAAATAATGGCACTATTTCCCTTTAGGCTATCAGTGCTTGTTGCTGTTACTGGATGATGGCTTCGAATTTAGCTCATCTAGAAAGATAATAATCTTTGCAATTAGAAAAGGATTAACTACAGCCCTGAAAGGTGGCAAATTGAGTTTTTTGGCATTTATATCAAATATAGAAAGTGATGTTTGCTGATGAAAAGCAAATTCATAGTGAAGTCATTCTCTTGAAGTAAACCACAAAGAACAAAGGTATCATTTTTTAATTTGCAGAATAATACTAATACTACATATATGTATGTTTTATTTACATATATAATTTATACATATTTATAGATTGATATTTATTCATATGTTATATATGTGTATACATACACACACATATGAAATCTAGACCTATAATTTTATTGGCTTAGAGAATTCACAATGAGGAAATTCCCTACACCATGCAGAACAGCAACTGTTCTTCAGTTTACAATCTTAGAAATTTGCCTGGGACATTAAGAGTGACTTGCCCAGGGTAACACTGCCAGTAAATGCTGCCAGCAGGACTTGAACTCAGGTCTTCCTGATTCTGGAATGGGCTCTAGCTAACATACCACAATGTCTAATATATATATGATCTCACAGTAATCCTGAGATAGGTGAAACACCTAAAGTTCAAAGATGTTATCTGAGTTGGCCAGCATCATAGTTATTAAGTGGCAGAACTGGGACCCCTCCCTAGTTTTTTGATTCCTGAAACAAGTTCTCTTTCCAGTTTCAAAAAAGAACATAACTCTTCACAGGAAGTAAGGAGTGGAGCACTATTAATCCTACTCCAACGCAAGCTGAAACCTCCCTTCTCTCAAGACCAAATAGTTGGTAGTGAAATTTTGCAACGGGTAAAAACAAGGGAAGTGGATGTAAAACATTTTTGTTTTTCAGTCATTTTCAGTTGTGTCTGACTCTTCATGACCCCCATTTGGGATTTTCTTGTCAGAGATACTGGAGTGGTTTGCCATGTCCTTCTGCAGCTCATTTTACAAATGAGGAAATGGAGGCAAACAGGGTTGAATAACTTGCCCAGGGTCACACAACTAGTAAGTGTCTGAAGTCAGATTTGAACTCAGAAAGATGAGGCTTCCTGACTCCAGACACTTTAATCACTGCACCACCTAGCTGCCCATGTAATATATAACACAATTTTAGTCCTGTCTACCCCAGATAAAACTTTGCTTCCATTAGAAATGCCTAAGCCTCATTTTGGTGGCAAAATAGCCAGTTGGTTTTTTTTTTTTTGAAGAATTTTACATCAAATTGAACTGTACTTTTTTTTCAAAACTCAAATGTGACAGAAGAATTTGACATGGCAGTATAAATAAGCTATGGTGTATAATTGACAATGACTTACCCACAAGAAGTGAACTAACTCATTGAGGACATGTATGACCTGAAAAGAAAGAAAGAAAAGGAAACAAGAGATGGCCAGTGCAAGTGCTATCCTGGCATCCCTGAAACAGTAAAGAATAAGAGAAAGACCTCAAGGGTGTTGGGCAATTCTCTTTGAAGGATTCATGGGGAAAGGTGAATAAAAATAACACAAAATGAGAAAACATGGAGAGGTTATGATTTGCATCAGTGAAGGTAGAGTCCACAGCAGTAAGATCTCAGATTCATTCAGGTAGCTAAGTATAGTCAATTCTCATCATTTGCCATAGATATGTTCTATAAAGAACCACAAACTGGCTGATACCAAACCATTGCTGTAGGGGAAACACAGGATTAGGTTCTGGTGAGCCTCTGGTTACATTTACTTTAGTGCTTTTTGGAGTGACCTCACAAAAGGAGCAGCAAATTTCCTCTTGCTTTTTTCTGGATACAGTTGATTCATTAATGTTGAATTCATGGTCAACAGCACTATAACTCATGCTTTATTTTCTCTGTTAAGATACATCACAGACATCTTGCGCTCAGGAACACTAGATAGCACTTCAGCACTACACTTGGGGGCCGTTTCAAACAGTGAAATCGCCAACAAAAAGCACAAAAATGCAAAAAATGTGGCACTAAATAGACCACAAGAAGGATACCTGTTTACGGTATGACAGCTATAACAAGAAAGCAGAGTGGCACCTTGTTAAACCTTAGCTGGGAGTGTTGGGTGACTCAAATTTTTCAGTGCTTTGTGCGTGGCCACAAATGTCCAAGAAATTCCCTCAAGTATTGATTTTGAAGTTATAAATAAATTTTAACAAGTAAGCAAATTTACAAATTAATAATAATTTATAAATTAATCTATTAATAAGGATCAATTGTATTAGGAATGGAATTTTATCAGCGTTTGGGTGGTTTAAAAATTCTAGACTCCATGCCAGCCAAAATGTTATTTACTGATTGTTTCTCTGTCTGCCTATCCCAAAAATAAATAAATTGATACCATGAGAACTGAGATCCTTGTATTGATCTAATATCTTTCCTGCAAGATTCTAGTGTGATAAATTAGAAGCAATCTCAGGGGTTAACTAATTTTAGGTCATTTTGCAGATGAGGAAATTGAGGCCCATGTTCTTTTAAGTGGTTTGCCCAAAGACCCCCCCAGTTAATAAATGGCAGAGCCAAAATTCAGACCCAGATCCTGCGCCCTCCAGAGGCAGCATGACATAGTGGAAAGAGCACTAGGTTTGGAATCAAAGGACCTAGGCACAAACTCGAGTTCTGTCGCTTATTAACATTGATCAAGTCATTTCCCCTGCTTAGGCCTCAGATTCCTGATCTGAAAATGAAGGAACTGGACTAGATTACCTTCAAGTCCCCTCTAGCTCTGAAAGTCTACAATTATAATCATAGTTGTGTTTATATAGCACTTTAAGGCTTACAAAGCACTTTCCAAAATTTATCTCATTTTATGCTCACAACAACCCTGGGAGGTAGATGCTATTATTATCCCCGTTCTACACATGAGGAAACTTAGGCAGACAGAAGTTAAATGACTTGTTCAAAGTTACACAACTGGTAGATATTTGAACTGAGATTTGAACTCGGATTTTCCAGGCTTCAAATCCAGAAGGAAAGAAGGAAAGAAGGAAGGAAGGAAGGAAGGAAGGAAGGAAGGAAGGAAGGAAGGAAGGAA
>NW_020946557.1:9758233-9907903 GCF_900497805.2 Vombatus ursinus | reverse complement strand
GAAGGAAGGAAGGAAGGAAGGAAGGAAGGAAGGAAGGAAGGAAGGAAAATATCTAGTGTTGTCTGAATAATGAATAAAATAATAAATAAATAAATAAAATGAATAAAAAATAATTATGTAGGGAGGAAGACAGTCATAACTAGCAGGAGATGAATCAGGTTTGCTCCAAGGCACAAACATATGTGGAATGGAGAGAGAAAGCATTTCTTTCCCAAGGCAACCACAATCCCTGTGCTCATTTCATGGTATTCCACTGGCTCACACTGCCGCACAAAACAACTACTCCTGGAAAACCCTCCTCCAGGATCCCATTTTTGTGTTCCTCTTTTCACAGGGCCTGCAGTTCCTCCCCAACACCCCAAAAGAAGTTAAGAATTATACTCCTCCTCTGGCATTGATATACCCATAGTGAGACTGTCCTCATCACTGCTGCCAACTACACACACACACACACACACACACACACACACACTTCAAATTTGCCCCAGCTGAAAATATTCCCAGTTATAGCTCTGGGGAGGGGATATGCTTCCTGGGGAGAAAAGAAGATGTTCAAGGTATGTAGGAATATATACTATGTGTTGATACTATGTGTTGATACTATGTGTTGAGAAGTTGACAAGTTAAAAGATTCTACTTATATGTGCATATTTGTGCATCTATGTCATAAGGTTTAGAAAGATCTGCAAAAGAAATCAGGGTTTTCCCTACCTAGCCTCTACATATTTATTACAGAATTTTGAGGTCCCTTCTGTGTGCTTTCACTCAGCCTCCTTTTTTTCAGGTTCTCTCCCCGAAGCTAGAATGCTAGAAAGATCTTTTTTATGAATTACCAAAAAAAAAAAATCTTCCTCATAGCAAAAACTTGAAAAGTTATTTTTTGTTTAAGAAAAAAGAAAACAAACAAAACCCCTTTGACCTATCATTTCCCCTCCCACACCCATTCCCTAGTAGAAGTTTAACTTTATAACAAAACAGTTTTAAAGATCCCCAGTGAGGAATCAGAAAGAAGAGAGAAGAGACCAGGCCAATTTGCTCATCTTATCCACCCCCTGCCCATTCAGGTTTGCCCCCAACTGAGCATTGTTCAGGTTTTGCCCAGTATGGTTTTCAATGTTTCAAGTAATAAGGCTTACACCACCTACAATGGAAAGACTATTTTACAGAATAATGCATCTCTCTGCTTTTCTGAACATACAGGCATTTCCTAATAAGAAGACATGCATAGGGGTTTTAAGCATTCACCACCAGTCTGATTCCTCTTTTAAAATCCATGGACTTGGAGAGGGGTATGGGAGTAGTGCAGGGAGGGAGGGGAAGGGAAATACTATGTTAAGTGTCCAGGGGATTTTCATAAAATTGCATATTGCTAACACAAATATATTTGACTATCTTGATTAATCTTCTGACCTACAATATCTCACAAATTACCAAGTTTAAACATGAGACATAGAGAATATTGGTGCTGTGTCAGTTCCTATATAGCACAGGGTGAAAGTTACTTGCCCCCAGAGGGCAAGAGAATGAGATATAGATAGAAGTTGAAGAGGCAGATTTCAGTTCAATGCAAAGAAATAATTCCTTATTAAGTATTATCGGCATCTTCATTGGCTCAGATTTATATGGCACTTTAATGTTTACAAAATGCTTTATCTAAATTTATCTCATTTAGTCCTCAGAACAACCCTAAATAGATGCTATTATTATCTCAATTTTTAAGAGAGCAGCCTGTTGTAGTGCACAGAGAACTGACCTTGAAAATCAGAAAAACCTAGATTCAAATCCTGCCTCTGATTGATACTGATTGCGGGATCCTGGAAAATCATTTAGCTCCTTGGGGCCTCCCAGGCATCTAAGACCATAAATCATTGAGCAGGTGTCAAAATAAAAAAGTAAAAAACATAAGAAAACTGAGGCTTAGGAAGGTTAATAATTAGGGCTATCCTAAAATACAACTGGTTGTCCCTGGATTTAATGAGTTTCCCATCACTGGCTATCTTTCTATCAAAGTTGCATGACTCCATATTAGGGTATATGATAAAGAGTGTCCTGACTCAGGCACAGAAGTAAACTGGATGACCTCTAAAGTCCCTTCTAACTCAGACATAATACAATTCCCTAATAATAACTAGCATTTATATAGCACTTTAAGGTTTGAAAAGCACTTTACACATATTATCTCATTCTGTCCTCACAACGATCCTGTGAGATAAATGCTATTATTAAACCCATATTACAAATGAGAAAACTGATGCAAACAGAGTTTAAGTGACTTGTAGGGTCATGTAGAATTCTTGGTCAGCTAGAAATCCCTTGATGACTTCTCTTTGACTTCTCTGTGGCATTTCTTGCCTGATGATGAAATAGACGCATGGGTGTCTGAGGCTGGGTTTAAACTCAAGGCTTCCTGACTCCAGGCTGAGAGCTCACTCCATTGTACCACCAGCTGCCTCTTAGAGACACAGTAATGACTCACCCAGGGTTGCATAGCTTGTAGGTGTCAGGGGCGTGATTTAAACTCAAGGCTTCCTGACTCTATGTCTTCCTTAAACATCTCCTTCCTACTTTCCTGTTTCTTGAAGCTATAGCAATTCATTCCGTCAGGCTAAGAGATTACCCCCTTATTAAAATGCAGCTCTAAGATTCTATGATTCTAGTAAACAACCTCCTTCTAGAATGAGTCCTAGGACCATCAGCCCCACAAGTCAGGAAATGGTCTATTCGCCCAGGACTTCAAAATAATTTTCCTACTAACCATGAATTGATCAGCAAATCTGGGTAAAAAAAACTTCAAATTATACAATTTTTTGAAGCCACGTTGCCTCTACTGAAGTAGCCTCATTGAATCCATTAGATTGGTAATATTTTTTTAAAGAAGTAAATCTCACCCAAACCTAGCAATTCACTAGTTATCTAAATCTACCCTGAAACTTTCTCCTCAATCTGTTGTATTCTCTTACTCCAAAACACATAAAGAAAGATATTATCTCCTAAGCTATGTGTTTTTCCTTCACCTATGAGCCACTACAGCTTACCAGCTGAGTGTCTCAGGTTTATTTCCTTGACTACCTTTGTCCAGTGTTGATTTGAGATCCACAGTCCCAGATAACTCTCTGACTTGTAGGGTTACAAAAGTCCTTGTAAATCCCATTTAATCCTGTATTTGTGAACCTATTTCTCCAAAACTTACACTGAAGAATCTGTATCCTCCCCTCACCCAAAAAAACAAAAAAAAAAACCCATAGAAGCTGTTTGGAGGCTCAGACACTGCCAAAGTTGCCTCACTCCCAAGATCCTCTTTGCTTAGCCCATGGTCCTTCCCTTATGATCTATATCTACCAGCAAAGAAAATGCCAATTCTTTTTGTACTGGTGCATAGAAGGTGATTAATAAATACTTGTTGGTTGATTGATTAATTGTTGCAATCTAGCTAGCATGCATACATACATACTTCACTGTTCTCCTTAAACACAAGATTTTTTTTTTTTTGGAGACTAGGTCTCTCTATCTCCCCCAGGCTAAAAGTAAAGAGGTCACTCATGGCCTAACCCCACTATGGATAGGCACAGAAGTTTTAATCTGCTCCATTTCTACCCTCAACCACTTGCTCTCCAATCCCCAGCCCCCTTGAAGGCTGATCATATTGGTGCTAGACTTAGTGCAAACACCCAATCAGTCTTAGCCCTATTATAGCTCAGAATTCCAAAACTCAATCCACCACCCTCAGCCTCTGCCAGTGGCAGGGATTACAGGTTTAGACCATCATACTCAGCAAAATTGTCAAAAATATTATAACAATCAAGCCTAATTGCCATTCTTATCCAAAGTGGTAGAAGCACTCTAGGAACAGAGAGCCTCCTTATTCCTCATTAGAGTATGTGTTTCATTAAACTGTATGGATACTTAATAACTGATACACTTAGAATGAAAATTGTGCCGCTAGAAGAGTATCCCACATAGTTTTCAAGGCAACAAATGTTTAAACTATCATTAGCTTCTTCGCATTTTTCTTAATGACTTTGCTATCTATGAAAAAACACATGCAAACATAAAATTAAAATGTTTTCACAAAGACCAATGTAGCAAGGATTAGAAGGGAAGTAGTTAACTGGGAACTATTGTTATCAGCAAGTTTCTCTGATAAAGGTCTCATTTCCAAGATATATAAGGAACTGAATCAAATTATAAACATCAACACTGTTCTCAAATTGATTAATGGTCAAAGGATATGAGTAAGTGGTTTTCAGGGCAATAAATCTAAGCTATCTATGTTGTTATTGTTCAGTCAAGTCTGACTCTTTGTGACCCCATCGGGAGTTTTCTTAGCAAGGATACTGGAATGGTTTACCATTTCCTTCTTCAGTGGATTAAGGCCAACAGAGGTTAAGTGACTTGCCCAGGTACACACAGCTGTGTGAGGCCAGATTTGAACACAGGTCTCCCTAACTCCAACCCCAGCACTCTCTCCTCTGAGCCATCTAGCTGCCTCTAGAGCTATCTATAACTTTGAAAAAAAAGCTTCAAATCATTAACAATTAGAGAAATGCAAATGAAAACAACTCTGAGGTCCTAACACATTTATCAGATTTATAAAGTTGACAAAAAAGGAAAATGACAAATGTTGGAGGGACTGCAGGAAAATGGGTATACTAATGCACTTTTAGCAGAGCTTTGAATTGGTTCAGCTATTCTGACAAGCAATTTGGAACCATGCCCAAAATATTCCTAAACTGTACAGACTCTTTGACCTAGCAAGACCAATGCTAGGCCTATACCCCAAAGAGATCAAATAAAGAGGGAAAGGACTTATATGTGTCAAATTTTGTAGCATTTATTATTTATAGAAGCTCTTTTTGTAGCAACAAAGAACTGGAAATTAGGGAGGAGTCCCTCAATTGGGAAATGATGGGACAAATTATGACATATGAATGCAATGGAATACTATTGTGCTGTAAGAAATGAAAGAGACAATTTCAGAGAAACTTAGAAAACCTCATATGAATGGATTAAGAATACAAAGAATAGAAATGGGAGAATTTATATAATAGCAAAAGTATTGTAAAGACAAAGAACTTTGGGGAAAAAAACACCAATCAAACAATAACCAACCATGATTGTAGATTTCTTTTCTTTTTTTTTCCAGTGAAGGGAGGGGTCATATCCTAAGAACAATTGGTACAAACTTCTTTCTCATAAGTCTAACACATTCCCCTACAAATATGTACAAAATCCAGATGAAAGTAGTCTCCAGCTTAGCAAACACTCACTAGCAAAGGATTGTGGGTGCTAGAAGTCCTTTTCTCACTTCATGGAGTACTCACAAAATTGCCTTTAGGCACAGTGTAGCTAGGCCTTTCAGCATCCTAAAGTTGCCTTTCTTCAATGTATCCAGTCTATCCTTGGCTCCCAATGCAGACCCTGTGTCAGCTGTACTGGGATGCTGTTAGGACTGGGACAACAATGGAAAATTCTAAATCCTCTGGTCCTTCAAAGTTCACAAGGTCTTTCTCTGGCTAAGGTGTGATATGAGGAGACTGAGGTCAAGATGTTTTCCTTTCCTTCAAGTGATTTGTCCTCAGAGAGACACTCTCTCCTAGCTCACTGTTCACTTGAATCTCTGGTTCCAACTAGCTTCTTCACTTTATACAAGCCCCAGATGACATAACCAAGATGTCCATCAGCCAATCTGAATAGACTTTATGTGACATCTAGGGAAATATCTGGTCCTTTGTTCACAACAGTGAACAACTAAGATGAATTCTCACCTGACAAGTGTCTCAGGGCATAGGATTTTATCCTTTACTTTAAGTGAGACAGAATGATTTGATTGATTTCCTCAACTGTCCCTTACCCTTATAAATACCCTGAGACAATCTATTCATTGTGCTTAGACTGATAGGAAGGGACAGCATTATTTGGTTAACATTATTCTTAGTATTCCTGGTCAGCTAGAAGTCCCTTGCTGAGTTCTCTTTGACTTCTCTGTGGCATTTCTTGCCTGATGATGAAACAAGAAAAAAAAAATAGTTGCATGGTAGTGTGATTACCCTCTAATATAATTGCATTTCTATGTGAAGCCCTTTTAAGAGTATTTTCTTCCTTAATCAGTTTTCATCACAGATAAGTTTTGATATGTTTCTTGTTTTCTTCCGTATGAGTAGATGTCCTGTTTCTGCCTTTTTCCTAACCAATAGCTTGTGGGGCAGTAAAGGGAAAAAGGTTGGAGAGGAGGGTTCATGATGAATAAAGACTATATTCACATGTTTCCATAGTAACCATCTCAGATTCATCTTCTCTCTGATACAGATCCTCTTTTTTTTAAAGACACATTAACTCCTTCCAATTATAACTGTTTAAAGATATTGACCTGGACTTTTGGGTAATTTAAGGGATTTTCAAGAGTAATTTGAATATACTTGTTTTCATCTTACTAACTTTCATACCTGACTATTGTGGAAGATGCAATTTTCACTGTGATTTCTAAGAGATTACAGTTGCATATGTTGACAGGTTCAGGTTCACATTTCCACTATCTTTGCACATCAGTAACATTATCTGTTTTACAAGAATACTTTAAAAACCACTTACATTGTTCAAATATCACGTTATTTTACCACTTCAAATTTCAACTTTTTGACCCATATTGCAATTATGGAACATATGACATGGGGACATGTAATTATAAACAGCATGACACATGGGATATTATTTAACAGCACATTAAAACCCCAATTTATTTTAACACATAAGTATAAGTATAGACATAACCATCCAGATTTTAAATCTCTACACAACATTCATATTGGATTTAGAGGGATGCTATCTATGAACATAATTAGAATTCTTGTATTGTTCATGTTACTTGAATGTCTAGTTTAAGCATTCCAGCATCTTGCACACTCATTTAGCTACAATGTGGCAGAACTCACATTGTGGTAATAGGATATTGATTGTACAGTGTTTGGAGACAAAGCATTTGTGTTGTTGTATTTTAGATACATACAAGATATCTGAGTCAATATTCTTTGTCAAATACACCCAATGACCACCATGCTCGATGATGATTTAATTATAAAATATAGAATTTCTGATGAGATACAATTCATCTTACATTAACTTCAAGTATCAGTTATTATACTAACCTTGAAAGACTGTAATGTTAAACCACAGTGAAAATTCAGTTATGAAGCTCATTCAGGTCCATTATTTTTCTCATTATTTCTATCAAGGGGACACTTAAACACATTTGGTGCACCTTTCAAATGGAAAGAAATGTTTGTTTTATTTGTACAGGACTCCTGTCTTCTTTCTTCTCTACCTGGCACATATCTTTGAAAAGAAAAGGGCATCATATAAAATTTGGCACAATATATTTTAAAAGCAAGTCATCCCCCCACCCCATTCCAGCACCATCCCTGGGAATGGAGTCCTAGTGACTTATTTATTCAACAATAATTCAAGATTCAAGTGAAAAAATGCATGGAATATTATGCCTAATATGTATAGAACTAAAGGACTAAATCCTATTCTGGTGCTTTATCACAGTGTGGAGGTGACCTGAAAGTTTTAGAGATCATATCACCAGAACATAAGATCTGACATGCTTTGTGTATGGGCCCAGTAGTGAAATGCAGGTCTTATAGGTCTTGCATTCCAGGCCAAGAGCCTGCCTAACTACATTTGGAGAGGCTCATCATTAGATTGGTCACAAGGTGATAAATTTGGGATCACAGTAGTTCTCTCTCTCTTTCTCTCTCTCTCTCTCCCTTCCTCCCTCCCTCTCTCTCTCTTTTAACACTTTATTAATGACTTAAAAAACTTTCCTGAGAAGATAATAGTGCTCTTGACAGAAATAGAGATGTTAGAAGGAAGATGCAGATTAAGGGGTAAAGGTAATTAGCTTCATTTTGTGCATTCTGAGTTTGAAAAGCTTATGGGACATCCCAGTCTGTCAAGCAGTTGGTAATATGTAACTGAGGACCAAATATGTAGATTTTTGAGTCATCTCCACAGAGATAACAGTTGGGCCTGTTGGATGTGATGAGATCACTGAGTGTATAAAGAGAAAAGGGACTAAGGCATAGCTCTAGGGTACATTCATACATAAGAGGAAGGGTATATATGTTGTACCAGCAAAAGGAACTGAGAAGAATTGATCAGAAAAGTAGAAAGAGAGCTGTGATAAAGTAAACTCCAAAAACAAAACCAAAGGAAGAAAGAGTATCCAGAAAGAGGGGATGGTCACCAGTGTCAAATGCTGCAGAGAAGTCAAGAAGGGTAAGGGCTAACCAAGGAATTCAGCAATCCAGAGATCACTGGCCACCTTGAAGAGAGACATTTCCAACAAGTAGTGGTTGAAAGACAAACTGAAAAGGGTTGGGAAGTAAGTGAGAGATGAGGAAGATGAGGCTATGTGTGTAGATAGTTATTTCTAAAAGTTTGTCTTTGAAAAGTAGGAAAGATGTAGAATAGCTTAGGAGATAACAGGGCCAAGTGGTTAAAGGGTGGGAAAGATTTAAGTCAATTTCTAGGCATCAGACAAGGAGGCTATGTCAAAGGAGAAGCATGTGCCTAATTAGACCACAAACGCTTAGATTATTCATGTAGCACCTCTTTACCTTATACTTGGACCCCTGCAATAACCTTCTGGTTGGTCTCCCTGCCTCAAGTATCTCCCAAATCCACCCTCCATTCAGATACCAAAGTGATCTTCCTAAAGCACAGATCTGACCATGTCAACACAGGTCAGTGTACGGCTAGGTGGCACAGTGGATAGAGCACTGGGCTTGGAATCAGGAAGACTCATCTTTCTGAATTCAAATCTGGCCTTGGATGCTTACTAGTTATGTGATCCTGGGGAAGTCACTTAAGCCTGTTTGCCTCAGTTTCCTCATCTGTAAAATGAGCTGGAGAAGAAAATGACAAACCACTCCAGTATCTCTGACAAGAAAACCCAAATGGGGTCACAAAAAGTCAATTTACACACTCAATAAATTCCAATGGTTCCTTGTTGGAATCAGATATAAAACCCTCTCTTTGACTTTTAAAGTCCTTCATAACCTAGTTCTTCCTACGTTTTTAGATGTTTTAATCCTCCCCTCTACAAACAATCCACTGACTCCAGCCTCCTTAGTTCCTAACACTAGGCATTCTATCTCTCAACTCTATCTCTTTTCATTGGCTATTCTCCAAACCCAGAATGCTCTCCTGCCTTGTCTCCACCTCCTGATTTCCTTCAAGCCTCAGCTAAAATTCCACCTGCAAGAAGTTTTTCCAAGTGCCCCTTGGGGAAGGGAGTATCTTCTCTCTGTGATTATCTCTATTTTATCCTGTCTATCTTATTTGTTCTTAGTGGTTTGTCGAATCAACAAATGTTTATTAAGTATTTACTATGTACCAGGCACAGTGATAAGTTCTGGGAATGCAAATACAAGCAAAAACAAACAAACAAATGGAATAAAATACTCAAGACATTTCCTACCCTCAAGGAGTTTATTTTATAATGGAGAAAGACAACAAATAAAGGGAAGGTGAAAGAGGTAGTATTAAACTCTGTATCCACTTTGACCCAGCAATACCACTACTTGGTCTGTTTCTGAAGATAATTAGGGAAAAAGAAAAAGAAACTATATGTTCTAAAACATTTACAGCAGCTGTCTTTGTGGGGTCAAAGAACTGGAAATTGCAGGGATGCCCACCAATTGGGGAATGGCTGAACAAATGGTGGTATATGATCATAATGGAATACTACTGTGCTATCAGAAATAATGAGCTCAATGATTTTAGAAAAACATGGAAAGATTTGCATGAAATAATGAAGAGTGAAATGAGCAGAACCAAGAGAATATTGTATACAGTAACAGCAATATTGTTTTAAGGACAACTTTGAGTGAATAAGTTATTTTGTCTGTTATAAATGCCTAAATTAACTATAAAGGACATAGGAAGAAAGATGCTATCTGCATCCAGAGAAAGAATTGACAAATAGAAGTATGTATAGAATAATTTTACATATATACCTATTTGTATCTAATGGTAGCCATCTCCAAGGTGGAGGATGGGGGGGGGAGGAAAGAAAAAAAAAGAAATGTACATGATAATTTTGTTTTATTATTGAAATGAATAGCAAGTTGTGCAAAGTAGCTTTGCAGTTTCATGTGCAATCATCTTTTTATGGTGCTATGTTATGGAAATGCTTGTTTTATTCCATAAATTAAAAATAAAATTCAATATCCATAAAACATTTTTAAAAAACATAAAAGAAGACAAGAGGAAGGGAGAATGGAGAAGTCTGGAAGACCCTAGAGAGGAAGAAAAAATGAACCTGGCTTGGGACCTTCCCTTCCTTAAAATGTAGGTTTCTAGAGAAAGTGACCAATCAGAAAAAGGGGACACAGAGGAGAGATGTTCCAAAGTGATGAAGCTGCTGGAGAATGGTGGCAGAAACATCTCCCAGGGTGAGAAGGCTTCTGAGAAATAAAGGAGAAGGAAGTCCAGAGAGTCAGGAGCAGAGCTCAGAAAGGAATTGTGAGCTCTTTGAGATCAAGAACTGTCTTTGCCTTTCTTTGAATCTCCAGCACTTAATAGAGCTCCTGGTACATATCAAGTACTTAATAAATGCTTGTTGATTTGACTTCTTCCTGGACATCTTTCTGCCATACTCTTCCATTCTATACCCTGTAATGAAATCTCCAGAGCCTGCACTCTGGAGAAGCTGAGCCACTTGCCACCCTGGGGCTGTACTGTCCTAATTGGTGAGTATATGGCCTATATTATATCTAACCAGTACCCAGATCCTGGACAGTACTTCTCCCCAAATGTCTTCCTGCCCTGCCCAGTTGTGCTATCCTGTACAGTAATCAAAACAACACTGCTAGGCCTCAGAGGATTGAATCACAGGCAGCTGTGACAGTTTCCAGACTTCTCAACCAATGAATGCCAAAGACAACTTAGAAGATCAGTAGGAAAGATCTGTGACTGCGGTGAGAGAGAAGCTTGATCCCAGCCCCAGTCCCTGAGCATGGCCCCGGGGGTTTGGGGGGGAGGGGAAGGGTGGCTGCTTCCCAGGGCTTAGCCCACAGACTGAGGAGGAATCAAATGGCTGATCAGAGGGATTGCAGAGATCTCTTTGCTGGTGCTAAGGCAGGATTCTCTTGCTTTACTGGTGCTTGGGTCTGGGTTGCAGTTCTGGGTGGCAGTCCTGGGGCAAGGAGGAGTGCTGGAGTAGTTGAGTTTGTAGTGGTGGTAGAGAAGAAATCCTCCTCACAGTTCCAAGGCAGAAAAGAGTGCTTGTGGTCACTCATAGGCCAGAGCACAGGCCAGAAAAGGAGTAAACACCTTGCCCTTTATCATACCACCTTAGGAGAAGTGAAAATTTACAGGTGCCTAGAAGTATCTCTGAAAACAGCTACACAAAACCCCCAAAGCTTGGGACAGTACATTCTCCACACTGGAAACACACCCCTACCTTAACAAAGAGTTTATAACTCAAGTAATTGACTGGGATCATGAGCAAACCTTGCAAAAAAAAAAGTCAGACCATAGAATCTTTCTTTGGTGACAAAGAAGATCAAAACATACAACCAGAAAAAAACAACAAAGTCAAAACTCCTTCATCCAAAACCTCCAAGAAAAATGTCAATTGGTCCCAGGCCTTGGAAGCACTCAAAAAGGATTTTGAGAAGCAAGTAGGAGAAGTAGAGGAAAAACTGGGAAAAGAAGTGAGAGTGATACAAGAAAATCATGAAAAATAAGTCAACAGCTTGCTAAAGGAGACTCAAAAAAATACTGAAGACAATAACACTTTAAAAAAATAGCCTAAACCAAATGGCAAAAGAGGAACAAAAAGCCAATGAGGAGAAGAATGCCTTAAAAAGAAAAACTGGTGAAATGGAGAAGGAAGTCCAAAAGCATACTCAAGAAAATACTTTCTTAAAAATTAGAATAAAGCAATTGGAAGCTAGTGACTTTATGAGAAATCAAGACATTGTAAAACAAATCCAGAAGAATGAAAAAAAATTTAAAAAATTTTAAAAAACACTGCTATTGTTTCTGGAAAAGATGTTTCAATTGACTTCCCTATTATACCCTTCATTGTCTCAGTGACTTCTCAGACTAAAACAACCCTCCTTAGCTACCAATTCCTCCATATATATTGTCTCTTCCTATTAGAATATAAGCTATGGGAAGTCAAGGGCTATGTATCTTTTATTTGTATAACTAGCATTTAGTATATCTGACACAGAGAAAACACTTAATGATTTTTTTATCCATTCTTTCTCTCATTGAATTGTGTATTTATAAAAACAACAACATGAATTATCAGCTTGTACAAATAGAAGTTGTGAGGTCCTTTCCTTCTAACTTCCACATTAATCAAGGCTTCACTAGACATTTTTTTCCAAACCTATAATTTCACTAGTGTAGGAAACTCCCTCTTCCAATACAGATCAGCACTTCTTCTGTACCATAAAGTTTTAGAAAACAGCTTGTTGGTGAGGGGGCAGAATAGTAACAGGGTGACTTCCCCAGAATCACACAACTAGTATGTGCCAGCAGTGGAACTTAGAATCCAGGTCTTCCTCACTCTGAGAATTGCCCTTTATCTCTTATACCATACTGCTTCTCCAAGTAATCCTTTTGAAAGTTCATTTGGAGACGTTACAACCAAAGAGAATTTAGAACGAGTGAAGAGGTAAGCAACAAAATGATTAAAGCCATTGAATCACAGAATTGGAAGAAACCTTAGAGAACATTTGTTCAAACTTCTTATTCAGTATGCAACCCCTTCAACAGTATCCCTGACAAAAAGTCATCATCCTCTACTTGAATATATCTAGTGAGAGAAAACTCATTACTTTCCAGTGCTGTCTATTCCCTGGCTAGAGAGCTCTCATTGTTAAACAGCTCTTACACAGAAGAAAAGCCTACTTCCTTATACCCTCTATGCATTAGTCTTCAGTTTTCTCCACATGCCTGTTCCATACTTTCTGTAAGAGCCAATTCAAATCCTGCCTTTGCCACTAAGTCTCACATGGTTTAAGTCAAAATAACAAGAATTTTTTAACCACCTATTATGCTCCAGCCAGTGTGATAAGCTGTGGAAATACAAAAAGAAAAAAGAAAAAAAAGATACCACCAACCCCCCTCCCCCAAAAAAGTCCCTGCTCTCAAGAAGCTCATGGTTTAATAAGGAAGACAACATGCAAACAACTATGTATGAAGAAGATATAGGCAGAATAAATGGTAGATAATCTTGGAGGGAAAACATCCATATTAAGGAGGACAGGGAGTGGCTTCTTTGTAATCAGTGCTCCCGTTTTCCAGATGTTCACTAGTCATTTCTTTAAAGATCCATTCTAGAATTTTCTCAGAAATTGCAGTCAATCCAATCCCATAAACATTTATTAAGTGCCTGGGATTTCCAGGCAACCATGCTGACTGCTGGGATTACAATTAATGAAAAGAAAGATAATCCCTGCCCTTAATGAGTTTATGGGAGAGACAACATTCAAAAAGAGTCAGGAAATGGGGGAAGAAGGAATGAGACATCAGGGAGTACACAACAGAGGCACCGTTGCATTATTCCATGGAGCTGAAACCAGAAAAGGCAGCAGATGCAAGTTGTAGTGATCTGAGAGTCCAGATTCTACCCTCTATAAAGGAAGGTACTGAGACAAATTTGGTACTCTGACTACAAGTTCCCCCAAACAGTGGGGAAGGGAGGCCGTGGGAAGTGGTGTCAATTGGGCTTGAGTGAGCAGCATAGTGATGAGTTTAGAAATGATGAGCTTATCCTGGGAGGGCCATACTGTTCCATGGAGTTGAAACCAGGCATGGGTCTGATTCTTATAGGTGTCCATGGCCTCAGTGCCTTAATGTTTGTTGAATTATATGTAATTATTTCTCCAACTAAGATGCAGTTTCCTAAGAGAAATAATTGAGTTATATGACTTTAAGTCTGCTGTATCTTGCCTTATTAATATTTTCAGCCATCAAAATATAGAGGAATCAACCCAGGGAAATTCTATTCTGGATCTAATTTTAGCCAACAGGTGGAAACTGGTTGCCTGGATAGTAATGACAGGAAACTTAGTGGAAAGTAACCACTCCATCTTAGTATTCATGACTGAGGAGTAGAGAAAGCCAAAAACAATCTGACATTCACAGTAGATTTGAGGAGACTATACTTCAAAGGATTCAAAGGAAAGATAGATTGGATCCCGTGGAACAAATTTCTACAAAGAAATGGGAAGCCCTCCAAAACAAAATTCTGAAGAAAGAACAATTCCAGTGAGATCAAAAAGGGCTCATTGTTTAATTCAAGTCAATTTATCAATCTTATTACATGCCTAAAATGTTCCAATA
Organism: Vombatus ursinus; assembly: GCF_900497805.2. NCBI lineage: Eukaryota > Metazoa > Chordata > Mammalia > Diprotodontia > Vombatidae > Vombatus > Vombatus ursinus. The sequence goes on along the minus strand of NW_020946557.1, from coordinate 9,893,536 downwards.
TAGGTCCTGGGAGTACAAGGACAAAAATGAAATAAGCCCTGTCCTCAAGATAAATACATTCTACTATGCAGATATGTTTTGCTATAAAATATCATTTATGAAAGATTTGCCTTCTCATGTCTTCATTAAATGTGACCTCAATACTTTTTGAAATTGTTCTTATAGACATAGGAAAGTTGGTATGTGGGTTGATAGTTTCAAATATTCTCTTGGCTTTTTAAAAAAATTTATAACAATAAGATTTGCTATTTTTTCCATTATTGGTATCTTCCCGATAATGTATTCTTGATTTAAAAAATAGCTTTATGTTTTTTAAAAAGCTTCCAGACACTAAAAAAGAGTGCCAAATCTTAGCTAATCTATAGATATGCTGATCCACTCAAAATTTGGCATTAGATGCTCTCAAATCACTTTTATCCAGCTACTCAGTAGATAAGAGAGAAGTTTCATTTCTTGGTCTGCTAATGAGCCCTTAAACCTTCTTCTTGTGGCACCTACCCCTTTTCAATGTCCTGAAGAGAAAGATCCTGTTGATAACACCCGATTGTTTCATCCTCTTCAATTCCAAAAGGTACGAAAGAAAAACATGGTGGTCATATACTTAATGTCCTCCCCAGTCTCCCATGGTACCTCTCCTTTCTCATTCCTGTCATTCCTGTACCTGTTAGAACAGAATGGAGACAAATCAATGTATCTTAGCATACAATAAGGTAAGAGTATGGATAGACAGATATGATCATTTAGACATTTCCTTAGAGAAATGGTAAAAAAATAAATAAATAAATAAGGGGTCTTGAGCTCCTACTCTGCTACACTTTCATAGTGGTATTCTAAGATAAGAAGAGAAATGGATTTTATGAGAATAAAGCAACCATAACACAAATGAAGCCATTTCGGCTAAAAAATAGGCCTATAGCCAACAATATAGCACAATGGTTATTATGGCTTATATGGATTTTGTTATCTGAGCCATCCCATTACTTAAATCTTTGAATATCTTCTTTCAATTGTTCAAGGTATTATATAAAAATAAAAAGATAACAAAGCATTTTCTCTTTTTATGTTTTTAAAAGCCACTTCATTTAGAATCTGATAGAATTATCACTTACTTTTCCTGAAGTGTTAGAACATTGGTGTTTGCACACCACCAAGTATCTACTATAAAGGAAATTCTCCCACAATGTAATAAAAAGTACATTCCTTCATTTCAGCCACCGTATCTAAGTACCTTCACTGTAATAGTCAGTCAATCAAGGCAACTTGGCACAACAAGATTATTTTTCAGTGCAGTGTTTATAAACAGCCACCAATAGCACCTAGTATTTATATGCCAACATCCGCCAAGGAACTCCAGCTGCTTGAAAAAACTTTAATCAATCCATCATCACATCTGTGCAAAACAGTTAGCTTGGAGATTAAACAGGCACTGCTCAGTTGAGCATACTGAGGCACAAGAGGATTTAAGGACTTTCCCAAAGTGCTTAAGAATTACCCTGGAGTTGTGTTATTTAATGCTGATGTAGTGACTGGCATTGTGCCTGGCACATAGTAGGCTCTTGTTGACTTGACTTACCTTTTCAGATTGAACCCCAAATCAGAAATTCAGGGGATTATCTAGTAATAACCCAAGCAGTACTTCCCTCACTTTTCTTTTCTTTTTCTTTTTTTTTTTTTTTTTTGGAACCAGCTGAACTTTCCAGGAAGACTTGGGCCTGCCTCCAATGTTTCCTGGATGTGTGACCTTGGGAGAGTCACTTAACCTGTCACTGGCCTACGCAATTTTTTAAGACTATTATAAATTGCAGAGAAGTCACTGGCCCACATTGGTAGAGGAAGTTGCTTGATTCTGCAGTTTCCTATACTCAGGTAATCTCAAGTTCAGTCCCTATTCTATAAGAACTCTAGATCTTAATCTATAGACTCTGATGCAGTGAAATTTCATTCAATAAGAGTAATTTTTAGTACTTGTAGCATTTAGGGTCAAATTTTTGCATCCTTTCATCATGGTAGAAGTACTCTGGAAAAGAAGTGTTTCCTTTTTTTATTTGCCTACAGCAAAACAAGCCATGAGTTCCCAGTTTGGGGAGCCTTTGGAAAAAATGAAAAGACACAAATCTAACAACAAAGGGGGAAATAGGATTTAGACTTGAGAGGAACCTTAGAGACTACCTTGCTTTAGTGATGGTAAAACTGAGGTCCAAAGAAGCTGTATGTAAACTAAGGAATATACTCTCTTTAGGGAATTTAGATCTCTTTCCCCCACCCCGAGAACACAAAAGCCAGCTCTCAAGATCCAAATCTTCCTTGTCCCTAAAGGGAAGAAAACCAGAGGAAGATGATGCCAAAGAAAGGTGTTTACTAAGCAGAGAAGTAAAACACACACATGGTGACTGGCAGCCTATGCTGACAGCCCACCAAGTAATGGATGGGGATGAGATATACATATATATGTGTGTATATATATATATATCCATATATATATATACTTTTCAAACAAAGGAAAGCAGGGAAATGGGGAGAAAAGGTGGGGGAAAGCTTAGAAAGAAATGTCAGGGTGTCCCTTTCCCAAGGGGAGGGGGAGATCCAGGAGGAATTCTAGGTGTCTGGGCTGCAGCCCTTCAATACACAAATCAGAATGCATTCTTGGTGATAAGCAGCCCACAGTTTAAGGCTTGAGCACAGACAATAAGGTAAAAGGATAGAAAACACGATGTATCTGAGAATCCCATAACCAATAATTAGAGGAGTCTGTGAAGATAAGGATGTCTCTTGAAGGTCCATAAACCACCAAGAAGAGAAAGATCCTGTTGATAACACCCGATTGTTTCATCCTCTTCAATTCCAAAAGGTACGAAAGAAAAACATGGTGGTCATATACTTAATGTCCTCCCCAGTCTCCCATGGTACCTCTCCTTTCTCATTCCTGTCATTCCTGTACCTGTTAGAACAGAATGGAGACAAATCAATGTATCTTAGCATACAATAAGGTAAGAGTGTGGATAGACAGATATGATCATTTAGACATTTCCTTAGAGAAATGGTAAAAAAATAAATAAATAAATAAGGGGTCTTGAGCTCCTACTCTGCAGGAACCCAGGATTTCTGTCTTCTGCCCCCTTGCTTTTAATTGCAATCTCATCAGCTAGACATGTAACACCCTTTCCCCACCTGACTTTACAGTTTTATTTCCTGTTTTATACAATAAACTCTAGTTTCAGGTCAAACTGACCTGCTAACTAGTCCCTGTACATGACATTCTGTCTTCTGCCCCCTTGCCTTTGCACGAAAAACGTCCAAAGTCTGAAATGGCTCAGGGTCTGCTTCAAAGCTGGTATGAGCTTCCAGCTGTCAGTCACAACAAAGAATTGTTGGTATGTCAAGCCACTCTGTATCTCAGCTAATACAGCCAATCCTCATATAACCCTTCTTAGTTACCTGGATAATTGCAAAGCTCAAGCACAAATTCACTTGCACATGTGACTTGCATAGAGGTATGTGTAGGTATATGTGGACAGAGATGTGCAGAGGGAAGAACTAAAACCTAGGCCTTTAGGCTCAAAATACAGTCTCCTCAACATAAAAAAGAACAGAATTTCCTTAGAAGAATTCCTGCTCAGGGGATTAATTTCCCTTAAGGTATAAATGGGCCAGTCTCAGTCTAAAACATGAAACTTTCGAAGAATGGGGAAATACAACATAAGATAATATGCTAGATAATTAATAATAATATTATATATATGATAATATGATTTACAAAGGCTGCTATCACAATAGCTCTGTGAGGTAGGTTACCCATCAATCAACAAGCATTTATTAAGGGCCTACTATGTTCCAGGAAATGTGCTAGGATCTAGAGATGCAAAGACAAAAATTATATAGTCCCTACCCTCAACGAGCTTACATTCTATAGAAGAAAATAACACACACACACACACACACACACACACAATAAATGCAAGTGATGGGGTTGAGGGGATGAGGCATTGGATGAATAACAAAAAGCCTCATCTAGGAGGAGGAGTTTGAACTGAGCTATGAAAGAAAATAGAAATTATCAGAGGCAGTGGTGAGAAAGCAGCACATTTAAAAGCATGGTGGAAATGCTGGGCAAAGGTATAGAAATGGGATACAGGCAGGAGTATACTGGTAAATGTTTAACAACCAGCTTTCCAAGGGAGAAAAAGTTATACCATGACACACTTTTAAGTTTAATCTGCATTTTTTTTTTAGGCAATTGGGGTTAAGTGACTTGCCCAGGGTCACACAGCTAGTAAGTGTCAAGTGTTTGCTCTGAAGCGAGATTTGAACTCAGGTCCTCCTGACTTCAGGGTCGATGCTCCAACCACTGTACCACCTAGCTGCTCCCTTAATCTGCATTTTAATAGTATTTTATTGTTCCCCAGTTACATATTAAAATTTTTTTTAACTTTTCTTTGCATTATTAACATTTTCTCCATTACTTTTTAAAATATAGACAATCAACACAAAAAGAAATCAAGCCTTGATTTGGAGCATTTGCCTATTTCCTAGGTGCAAATGCTTACTCTGAAATTTTAATCATTGGCTCTCTTCATCTTGTCAGAGTTGGTTCTAGCAAATCACTGGAGACTGGCCACATGTTAGGAACAGCAAAAAGCCTAGTTTGGCTAGACCAAAGGTTGGTCTAAGTATAGGTATAGCCATTTTACAGATAGGAAAAAATGAGGTCACTTAACAAAAGTTGGTGGCAGACCTGGGATTTGGTTTCAAGTCTTTCGATTCAATACCAGTATTCTTTCCATTATCCATCTTGCCCTCTATTTTGTTTACAAATTAGTAAAACTGAACTTCCTTGTGCAGTGTCCTTTCATAATTACAGTCTTCTTTTTGGAAGTAATCTATTCCCACTTTCATTTCTTAGATTTTTTATATTTCTTTTTTTAAAAGTAGACTAATAGGTCCTCTGAACACATTGCTTTCGTTGCCATTCTCAGTGGCATAGGATGCTGATTACTCCCTTCATATAAAGTCACTCTGTTGAAGTCCCCTGTTTTCTTAGTTTTGCATATTTTAAATAATAACATGGCCTAGTTATTTAATCCCCTGGTTGGATTTTTTAAATAAAGCATCTGTCTCACATCTACTATTCCCATTAAATATAAGACTTCTTCCTGAAGATCCCCTTCATGTATAATGGAAGAAAGCTACATGGCACTCTAGAGTAAGAAGTCCACGTCCTGATTTCTGGAGGTGAGGAGTTAGTTTATATATATATATATATATATATATATATATATATATATATTGGCTAAGGTAGGTTTCTTTTTTTCTTTCTTTCCTTACTCAAAAATCTTTAATGATTCCTATTGCATCAAAGGTGCTCTTACGCCAAGGGTCCATGAACTTCTTTTTAAAAAATATTTTGATAGCTATATTTCAATATAATTGGTTTCCTTTGTAGTCCTTTGAATTTTATTTTATGCATTTAAAAACACTATTCTGAGAAAGAGTCCATAAACTTCACCAGAGCGCCAAAAGGCTCCATGAGACAAAAACATTGACGAATCCCTGCTCTCAGATACATTAACAATCTCATCAGCTAGACATGTAACACCCTTTCCCCACCTGACTTTACAGTTTTATTTCCTGTTTTATACAATAAACTCTAGTTTCAGGTCAAACTGACCTGCTAACTAGTCCCTGTACATGACATTCTGTCTTCTGCCCCCTTGCCTTTGCACGAAAAACGTCCAAAGTCTGAAATGCATTTCCTCTCACTTCTGCCTCTTAGAATCTCTTGCTTTGTTCAAAGCCCAGCTCTGGTATCTGGTATCCCTCCTCCTTGATCCTTTCTCTGATTCCTATCCTTGATCCTCCAGTTAACATTCTTAACCTCTTACAATTACTTTTCATAGTGGGTATTTGGTGCATGACTGCTTAAATTAGTCGTTCACGTAGGAGATACCAAGGACTTACTTTTGAGAGACAGAAGGAATAGGGCAAGTGTGGACATTCCACATTGACCTAACACATGGCTCAGGGTAGCCCCTTTCCTTTGACAATGGCTTTAAATGTCTTTGGCACTGAGACTCACACAACTGCCACTGTGGGCATGTTCCTAGGATGCTGACCCATTCCAAACCAGCCTCCCACCACTGCCCACATTTGCCAACTTCCTCCTCAATGCCAGTGGCAGCTCCTCAATAGATAACATTTTTCTCTTCCTTTTTTACCTTATGTTTGTTTTCCTCTGAGCCATCTCTGGTCATACTGATAAATATCTGGCCACTGAACCCAGATGGCTCTGGAGGAGAAAGTGAGGCTGGTGACCTTGCACAGCCCTCCCTTACTCAAATCAAAGTCAATTGTAAGCCATGTCATTATCTCTCTAATGTCATGGTCCTCTTCAAGACAAAGGACAAAGACAAATAGTAACTTTTTGACCAGAAACCCTGAAGGTCTTCCCCTCCCAGTTTGATTTTTTCTTTAAAGGGGCCATCCCTTGACTCATTTCTTAAAGAGGCCTATTAGCTGAATGGGCTTTACCTCACTCAAAGTGAGAACCTGAAAAGACCTTAGCTTAAAAGGGCCAGGGTCTTCCATTGCATCCTGGGCCTTCTCCAGCCTTCCTGATGAATATCTGGCCACTGGACCTAGACGGTTCTGGAGGAGAAAGTGAGGCTGGTGACTTTGCACAGCATTCCTTCGCTCAAATCAATTGCAAGTCACGTCACCATCTCCCTGATATCAGTCCTCTTCGAGAACAAAGGACAAACACAACAACAGTAAAACTACCTTATTAGAAGTCTCTATCACTCTTTCCTTCAGTGTCCAGAAAAGGATTCACCACTTTGTAGCAGATGACATCATGTAGTAAGCAGGGCCCTCTGGCCCTGAGTAATAGGCTTGGAGTTTTGTTTATCTTTTTCAGTTTTAGGTGCAGTGAATGGACTCCCAGACTTCAAGCCATATAGGCCTTGGAGGGTGAGATTCCAGGCCAGATGTTGCAGCCAGCCTAGCAGGAGAAGCAAGGCACCTGGGAAACTAAGGGGAGGAGAAGGGTCTTTGGACATTGAACTTGTTGGGACTACTGCTTTGTAGAAACTGAGCTAAATGTGAAACTAATCCTACTCTCCTCCTTAGAGACAAAAGTGGTAAAAGGGGATTATACCCCAAGGTATCCTGAAGAATAGTTTGTATGTTCATTGTTGCTCTATCCATGAAATAAATATTCCTTTATAAAAACTAACCTGTTAAGTAGTTAAATGTAACTAGAGTGCAAGGACCCCTAAAACTCGGTAAAAACATCCCGTGGGGCCTCCAGTCAATGACAGAGATGAGAGACCTCCCAATTCCCTCAGAATACCAGAGCACCTTGAAGAGGTGTGTAAATGTAATTGATCTGACCCTTAGATTGTGAGACCAGAGTAAACATTTTGTGCAATTTTGTAAATCTTTTTTAACAGTACATACTGTATCCCCCCCCCACAACAGAATATAAGTTCCTTGAGTGCACGATGGTGCCTTGCATATAGTGAATGGTCAGTAAAAGTTCAGTGAACTGAATTGAATTTCTTTTTGTGAAACTTTAAGTTTTAAATTTAAATTTAGAAAATAACAGCCTGAAGAAAATACTTGAGCTGTTACTCAGTGAAGAGCCAGGGGAGTCTATGGCCCCATTCTCCTAGGACTGTTATATCTCCTGTTATACAACTTGGTATGCTTAGACTTTAAACTGCACCCACTTCTAATTAGAACTGGCTACTAAAATTTTCCAACAAACTTGCTGATAGGGCACATTTATAATTCCACCTTCTTAATTCTGAGCAACCTGAGAGATTTTTAGATAACCCTCTTTTGCTACTGATACATGCTCCCTGATCCCATCGTCCCAACAACAGGTACTTTGTCTGTAAACCAGGGCCCCCACAGTGTATATCACAGTACTTGTCACAGATACCTCCTACTGCATAGTTTTTATATTTTTAAATAAAGTTTTATTTTATTTTTAAAATGTAAAAAACATTCTTAGCTCATGGGGCCATACAAAAGCAGGTGTCTGGTTGGATTTGGCACACTGGCAAGCTCCTGTTCTAGAGAGCCTTCTACCTTTTAAATGCTTAGGGGGTTTTCATTGGAGTGTCCTCCTGACATGGTCAGTAGTAAGAGGAAAGGGCAAACAAAAACAAACAAAATGGAGCAAAAAAAAGATGCAGAGGAGACCAAAAGCCCAAATCCTAAGCCTTTCCTTCCTCTTTGGAAAGGCCAAATTTCAAGTCTTTAAATGGGCAGTCATCCTGGCATGGGCAGTACTAAGTAGAAAGGGGAAAAACAAAACAAAACAAAAATTTGGAGGAGAATAAAACCCAGAAATCCTAAACCTTTCCTTTCTCCTTCAGGAAGATCCTGGAAAAAGACTGAAACTCATGCACATGATGGATGACTTTTCCAGGATGTATAGAGCCCTCTGATAGAGCAAAGACCTTGAGACCCAGATAACTATGCTGGGGAAAGAATAAGGAAGAATAAGAGAGCGTCAGCTAGAACTATGTCCCAAAACATTACATTCTTTATCAAGTGATTCTTCCTAGAAACTGGATCCAAGAAACCATCAGTCAAAAGAGCCCTTCTTCTCAGGATAACATTGATTTGTCACAGATATGGCTTCTGGGAGATGGGACATCTGACATGGGCAGTCATATGCATAATGATGCATAGCAGGAGCAAGCCTCTTGTTCTCCAATGGGAGAGTACTATTTTACATTTAGGGACAGATTGAGGGCCACATGGCTTAGCTGGATACTCTGACTGTCACAAAGATCCCAGGTTAGCAAAAAGAACTGCTTTATCATACATTAGGGGAATCATATTGTCCTGTGCCCAGCACAACATGGGATGACCACCCAAATGTCCAAATTGGCATGGAACTCACTCCGTAATCTCTGCTATTCTTGTAACAGCTCCAACCTGGTTATAAAGCACATAATGTCTCTGATGGGTACTGACATGCCTCACAAACAACTGTATGTAGTCTCTGATGGGTACTGACATGCCTCACAAATAACTGTATGTAGTGAAATGCATTGATGCAATTCCTCCATTGGCCTTGGCCCCAAAGGAGTGAATCTTTGCCTTTCTTTATATTCCCAGCATTTAACACTGTGTATGGCACATATTTTTCAAAAGTTCAGTCATTTCCATCATGTCCAACTCTTCATGACCCCATTTGGTATATTCTTGGCAAAGATACTAGAGTAATATGCCATTCCTTCTCCAGCTTATTCTACAGATGAGGAAACTGAGGCAAACAGGGTTAAATTACTTGCCCAAGGTCATACATCTAGTAAGTGTCTGAAGCCAGATTTGAATTCAGGTTTTCCTGATTCCAGGCCAGGTGTTCTGTGCATTTCACTACCTAGCTGCCTTTGTAGCACATATTAGGCACTTAATAAATACTTATTGACTTGCTAACTGCTGAAGTACAATTACAGAAGGCTCTCCTGAAACAGATGGACCCACTGGTTAACTAAGTAAAACAGCATTACTTAGGAGCCAGGTCCTGATAAGTAGGGGCCATTGAGGAAACAAAGGAAGCAGAGTTCCAGGGCATAGAGTAGAACCCTCAGTTTGGAACATTGTCATCATCTGTTTATAAAATCAAGCATGATTTCCAATGTACCATATCCATTTAGCAATAGAAACCTCCTGTGTTCTACCCATCTTGTTAGAGAGACTGCCTTGAATTGCCCAACCCATAATAGGCAACTGTGAGCAAAGGGTGATTATATGACCCTGTGTTATCTCTTCAAGAGTAATGAGGGCTCAGTAAAAGGCAAGTAACTGCTTTTCAAAAGCAATGTAGCAAGTGGTTGCTCTGAAGAACTTACAACTCTAGATATGTAAAAGTAGTGTGTTTGTACCACCTCTTCATATCTATAAAAGGATCCACTTAGCCTAGTTTTTAGGGATAGCAACCTAGGTAAGGAATGTAGGTTTTTTAAAACCTGAAGAGTCAATAAGTTTCAAGGTTTCCTTCATAGGTCATAGGGAAGTAGCTTATTCTGGATTTTGCCTGGAATCCTCTGGTTGTCCTCTATCACTGTATTCCCCAAAACTTGATTGGGTAGTTTGGGCTCTGAATTCTTTTTATGGTTGACTTCTCACCCCTTGTCCCTCATATGGGTTACCATCTAAGACCTCCGTCACTGTGGCCTCATCTGGCTGGTCAACATTATGTCACCAAAGCAGTGGTGTGCATAAGTGTCCTCAGAAAGGGAAATCTCTTTCAAGTCTCTACCCATCATAGTGTGATAGTATGAGAGACAGTTCTGGTAACCCAGAGGAAGGACAATAAGGTATATTGGACTTCTTCTCAGGCTGAAGCAATAGTTCTTGAATCATCTCAGCCACAGGAACAGAGGAAAAAGAAAAAAAAAAACCTATGACAATGTTGATAATTTTATACCACTCTCCTTGGTCCTGGGTGACCTGGAATAAAACACTGACAAGGTCAGGAACAGCTATAGAGATAGGCATAATAACAACTTTGTTCAGATATGTGTAGTCCTCCATAAAATGCTAGGAGCCAGCTGCCTTCCTCACGAGTAACACAGGGTTATTGTAGGGGAAGCTGGCATAATGAAGTACTGTAAACTCTATCACTAGAGAAGAAATACCTTTCACCACCATCCCCCTCACAAGAACTCAATATTATATGGTGTTAACTGCACAGTTAATATACTTAAATATAGTTCAGGTAACTCTAAAGGTTTCTATTTTGCCCTATGTACACATAACACGTCTAGAAGTTGCCGAAAGGGCCCACATGAACACCAAGCCTATAATATCCCTTCCCTCCATGGACTGTCCTCCATAACTTCCTCTGAATGACCCAAATGGGACAGAGGCTTTAAAGGATAATTTAGTTTTAAGTGAGTCTGAAGGGACCCTGGTGCTTTAGTACTGAATTTCCCTGTGTGATTTTACTAGCAGCCTTATGGGCAGGCCATCAGTTTCTCTTTATCAACCCTTTATTTCAGGAGCCACACCCAAAGGTCCCTCCTAGGGATCCTGACATCCCACTCTGCTCACCTACCAGGGCAAAGGTGGGTTCTGTGACTCTTCCTCCCCTTACCAGAGTACCTATTAAAACTGAAAGCAGTATTTTCCCAAGCCACAATTGTCTCAACCTCCAGTTCAAAGTCCAATAATTTATCAGCCCATTCATGAATAATGATAGAGACTCATACCTAAAGACTGAAGCTGATCCTTCTTAAATCTCACAAAAGTTTTGCATTCAGCATTTTGGCTTTCTGATGGAGAGTAATGATCGTTAGCAAGAGTAAGTGCCTCACCAAATGTGATTTTTTGAAAAAAGGAATCACAAAGAAAATGATTAACCCATTTTAAAAGAAAGATTGGTACAATGTCAAGGCACCAACTATATTTAATATATACCATATTAGCAGAACACTGGTTATAAGAACTCAAGGAATGAAAATTACCTCTGATTGTTTCAAGGGTCATGTATTTTAAGGGAACCTTCCTGATCTTCAAAAGGATGAGTTTGCTTTTCCTCAGCTCAAGGGGATTACTAAAGATGTTCAGACTAAAAATTGCTGGACTAATTTCCATGGAATGAATTTTACTTAGGACAAAATGTATTCCATAGTCAAAAAGTGTCAGACCATGATTGAAGCCTGTGTTGATGTCAAAACTACTGATGACTATTTGCTCTGTCTCTTTTGTGTTAATTTTACCAGGAAATACAATAACCAGATCCATAAGGCCACTAATGCTCAGCATCAGCAGATCCATCAAATTCTCAAGAAAATGATGGAATCATGAGCCTAGAGGTACAGACAAATGACACAAAAGAAGTTGTCAATAAACTGATTGCAGACATCATTGAAAAAGACATAGACTTGACAATCCATTTTTCTTCTCCATGATATAGTTGTTGAAAAAATCAAGATGTTCAAGAAGCCTAAGTTTTGAACTGGGAAAGTGAATGTAATTTCATGGGAAAGGTGATGGCTCTGGAAACCCTTCAAGAGATAAAAACAGGCAGAGATGTAGAAAGAGCTGAGGGATATTAGCCACCAGATCAAGAATCTGCCTTAAAATAAGAATTTTTCAAGGTTGAAAAACAAAAATTTATGCCATTTAAAAAAATAACCATTTGGGTGGTTCTTTTCTCAAAAGGTGGAATTTAATTGCCTCTGAGACAAACTGGGCATAGATCATGGAAAGCTTTAGGAAGAAGAGGTCCCCAAAAATCCAATCTGTCAAATTCATTTCCTTTAAGAATCTCACCCCTGCCCTTCCAGATCCCCATTAGCCACTGGCTGCAGTAGGAATTCATCTTTAGGTAGTGAGACAAATGTAAAACTTGACAGATGGAGTTTCTAGGTAAGTAATAATCAATTTATTAATTAGGCTAGCAAATAATCAATAAATGGATGGTCAGAGGTCTCAGGAACCAAAGACAAAACAATGGGGATCCCTGAATGTTTAAATGCCTTTGGAAAAGAAGGTGTCCTGACAGATGAAAATCAGCCTTGATTGGTGAACAATCAATGAGTGGGTGGATTTTTTTCTAATGAAGGGGTGGGCTAAAAGCCCTTAGCCCCTCCTGCTAAGAATTTGGCTTTATCTTGAAACTCAGAAGCCGCTAGAACTCTGGACAAAGGAACCCATCTCCACCCAGACCACTCCCGCTGAAAAGTGGGAGGTTTCAAGGGCACGAACCTAATGTTTTTAGGGCTGGATTAGATACTCTGGGTGGGGAGGTTCCTGGGCAATCTCATTTATTATCAATGTCCTTCAGAGACTGACTGACTGGCCTACAGAGATTATCCCTGAATGAGGAAATAAGGTGGGGGGTGTGGGGTGAGGGGTGGGGGGGGGGTTGGGAGGGACACTTCAATCTTAATTTAATAGTTGGTTGTTAATATAATAATTTCTCTCAGAAGCCAAGTACAACTAACCCCCCCCCCCCCCGCATTTCAGTAACATAAAAAGGGACAAAGAGCATTGCCTCTCTTGAGGCTCTAATAAATTTAGTTGACCATAAAAGTAAATTCTCAGATAGTTCCCCTAGGCTACTCAGAGGCTCTCAGCATTGGCTCTATTTAGACCAAGCCCTCATGAGCCATTAAACCAGGGACTCCTCAAGTTTCTGTTTGAATTTTTCCTGCTCCCACCCCAGCAACCTCCTTCCAAATACTTGCTCTCTCAGGACAGGGAGCTACCCCCTTGCTCAAATGAGCAATTATAGGATAAGCCTGGAGTTTAATTCTCATTGGTGGAAGTTCCCAATCTCTAGCCCAAGCCTGTTCTCCTTTTCTTGTCTCAAGAGCCCATGGGCCAGCAACCATTAGGTTGGATTCCTAGCTAGGGTCACGCAGTCCTCACCCTCATCAGGAAAGATCCTTTTACTTACCAGGTTCAGTAGCTGCTTCTAGGTTTTCATTGCATGTTTCCTGAAATCTAACAGCTCTATCTCTAGCCTTTAGATGTTCAGCCCAATTTACTTTCAGTCTAATTATGCTGGTAGTACAAGTTATACAAAATAGTTAACAACAACCAAGGAATATTGGACTTGACACTTTCTTCACTCTCTTGAGTAGCCTCTGTTAGTACCCTCTGAGCTAATCGCTCTGTGTGGTCACAGAGAGGACTCCCCATACATGATCACTGGGGCCTTCAGTGGGCATAATAGAAGAACAGAACACAACTGAGACTCAGGAGGGAATAGAGTAAGGTTAGAGTAATAAGGCTGAAATAGTAGGCTGGGGTCAAGTTGTAAAGAGCTTTGAATGCCAAACAGAAGAGTTTACATTTGATTCCAGAGACAATAAGGAATTATTGACATTTATCAAGTATAGGAGTGATATGATCAGATTTACTCTTTAGGAAAATCAGTTTGATAGCTGTGTGGAGGACAGTTAAGAGACTAAGGAAAGCGGTAGCAAGAAAAAGTCTTTTTCTCCCAGGTAACTAGCAACTTTGTATCCCAGAAGAAGAGGTGGAAGATTACTAGTTGTAGGATGAGGATGTTGAACCATTTGACTGAGGCTTCAACCCTCAAAGTTTCAATGATAACATCAGTTTTCATTCAAGCACCAGATAAGAAAGAAAATTTTGTGTTTGTAAATACTGTTGAGCCTAAGTGAAGCTTATATTTAATGCCAATTCCTTTACCCCATTTCTTTTTTTTTTTTTTTTGGTGAGGCAATTGGGGTTAAGTGACTTGCCCAGAGTCACACAGCTAGTGAGTGTTATGTGTCTGAGGTCAGATTTGAACTCAGGTCCTTCTGACTTCAGGGCCGGTGCTCCATCCACTGCACCACCTAGCTGCCCCAGCCCATTTCTAAATGATGGAGGGTGCTGCACAGTGAGATTACCTAATAAAGTCAAGAGCTGAGCCTAGTGTGTGAGAACCTACTCTTAGAAAATATCTTTTCTGACATTGAGGGGACTAATGAGTGGAGGTCCAGTGCAGAGATGATCTGTTCATCAACAATAGTACCTCCCTAAGTCTCACCCCCAGACTAATAGAGAACAGTAGTGTTGTTGAAGAGAGTCAGGGCAGGGTCACAGGAGATTCTAGGGCAGTTGGGGCAAAGAGAAAAGACCATCAAAGTCATTCCCTGAGCAAGGAGCAGAGAAGGACATCCATTCTTGATGGTCAAATCTTATACGCATCTCTGAGATCCCACCATGATGGCTTTTGGAACTAGTGATTTATCTGCTACTCCTCACAATAATGTTACACTCAAGGTGGCTGTCATGGAATTACAGAATTTAGGCATTAGAAGGGAACTAGACCTTCTATTCCAACCTATACAATAAAAGAATCTTCATTATATCATCCTCAAATGGTTTTCCAGACTCTGCTTGAATACCTCCAAGGAGAGGGAACTTATCAAATTTCTAGGCAGCCCAATATGCCTTTGGATAGCTCTAATTCTTTTATTTTTTATTTTTATTTTACTTTTTTAGCTTTTTTTAAAATTTTATTTTATTTTAAAATTTTATTTATTTATTTAAATTTTTAGTTACTTATTTTATTATGGAACAAAACAAGCATTTCCATAACATAGCATTATTTAAAAAAAAAAGATGATTGCATATAAAACTGCAAATCTATTATGTACAACTTAATATTCCTTTTAAACATATAACAAAGTTATTGCGTAAATTTTTTTTCATTTTTTTCTTCTCTCCTCCCGCTGTAGAGATGGCTACCATTAGATACAAATATGTATATTGTATATAAATATATGTATGTGTATATCTACATATATATCAACACACATGTATACATATATGTAAAATCATTCTATACATACTTCTATTTATCAGTTCTTTCTCTGCACAGCTCTAACTCTTAATAAGTGTTTTCCTGATATCAAGGCCTTAATTTGCCTCTTTATAACTTCACCCATTACTCCTGGCTCTGCCTTTTGGAATCAAACTAAACGAGTCCAATCTATCTTCCATATAAGATATCCTACCCCTCCCATATACTTTTCTGTATACAAATCAAACTCCATGCTACTGCAATAGAAATTCAACTCTTTGAGGACCTCTGCCCCATACCTTTCTCCTACCCCAAGAAATGACTGCTTTATTCTTTTTAAAAAAAAAATTATCTTCAGGCCTAGCATGGCATTTTGCATATGGTAGGATAGATGGTAACTGGTCAGATGATTTCATTGATTAAAGGGAGCTAATTCCACAATGAGAAAAGTCATTCTACCAATGCTGCATTTTATTAGTTTTAGTAAATTGTCTAAGTAACTGAGGAGTTAAGTGACTTACCTTAAGTCACAGCCAGTATGTAAGAGAGGCATATTTTGCACTTGTCATCCAGGCCCACTCTACACTGTCACTCATGCATAGTAGATGTTTTATAAATACTTGCTCCTGAAAATCAGTTATAAGGCTATTAAAATAGCCAAGAAAGAAAGATTGAGGGTGGTTATAGTAGTAGTGAAGAGGAGAAAACTGATATAAGAGATTATAAAGGTGGAATAAATAGAACTTCTCAATTTATCAGCTGGGGAAATTGGTTCTGGAGAGGGAGAAGAAGTAATCAAGGATCACCCTGTGGTTTTAACCCTGGGTGACTAGAAAAATGATGTTGCCATCAGTAGAAATGGATGTATTGGAAGAAAGAAGACAAAGTATGACCTTGGTTTTGGGAATTCTAAGTTTGAGGTGTCAATACGACAGGTGGAAATATACAAGAAATACTTGTAAATCTAAAATTAAACTTGAAGGAATTGATTAGCAATTGTGAGGGAGACATCTGCGTAGAAGTGATATTTAAAGATGGGAATGAGAATAGACAGAGAAGAGGACTTAAGGATGGAACCTAGAGGGACACACAAGTTTAATGGGCAGAAGGAAGATGAATTGAGGAAGAAAAATGAGAAGTCAGAGAGGTATGAGAAAGCCCAGGAGAGGTCAGTGTCACAAAAGCCAGGGGAGTACCAAGGGAAGGGTAATCAACAGTTAACAGCTATAATGAGGTTCAGGAGAATGAGTACAGAAACAAAGGCAGCTAACAAACGTAATGAGGAAGTCATTTGGAGGCTTTAGAAAGATCTATTTCAGTACAATGATGAGGACAAAGGCCAAGATTGAAAGGCGTTGAGCGATGAGTAGGCAGTAAAAAAGCAGAAAAAATGATTGTAAGATAGTCCTTCTAGACTCTTTCATGAAATAGAGCAGAGAGGTGAGTTTCTGTTTGTTTAATTATTTTAGGATGGGATTGAAGGAATTTTTAGGTTTTAAGATGGATAGCTCAATTGTCCCCCTTCTTGTGCATCTTTAATCTCTCTAGTTTTCTAGATTCTTTACCTGAAAACCTATCTTAAGTTGTTAAGTGAGACAAAATGAGGGTAAAGAAACAAAAGGCATCTTTGTGAAACCACTGTGCAAGTACACCCCACATCAGAAAGATGCCTACCAAAAATCTTTCTCACTTTGGTGGTCCCCTGCATTTGTCTGATAGTCTGACATGCTTCTCTAAAAAAAAAATTGCCATTCTCTGGGAATGTTATCAGATAATAAAAAATAACCATCTGTAACTCATCTATTGCTAAATCCAACTTTGAATAAGAAGTGGCATGGTGCTAGAGAAAGAGTTTCAAATTAGTATTTAAGAGACTTAAGTTTGAGTTCTGGCTCCTCTGCTTACTAAATGTATGATCTTAAGTAGGTTGCTTCTTCCCTCTGGGCCTCAGTTTTGCAAATTGAAAAATGAGAAGCTCTTAATTCCCTCCTAGATCTAACACTGAAAGATTCTGGGAAGAGGCAGCAAGATACAGAGGACCTAAATTTGAATTACAACTTTTCTACTAGCTACCCTTGGTGATCTCAGATAAGTCATTTAATTTCTTTGAACCTCAGTTTACTCATCTGTTAAGTGGGTTGTTTTTACTAGATGACCTCTAAGGTACCTGCTAGTTCTAAATCTATCTATGATGTATGATACTTAGAAATGCAACAAGTGAAAAGCTGCCCACTCCAGCTCATTATGATATTTCTTCTTCCTGGAATGAGCCTGATGGAACAAAGCAAGTACTACTTCTCTATGCTGGTGTCATCCTCAAGTTTCTCATGGAAATCAGGACAACTTTGCAATGAGTAATGAGAGAAGTTTCCCTGTCAAGTTCCTGTGATTTGCATCGATTATCCACAATCTTTGCTTTGCTACTTTAATTGTTCTTCCTCCCTTAAATAAGATTCATCTTGAAAACAGAAGTCTGTCTCTAGGGAAATTTTCTGTTTAATTCCATTCAGCAGACACCCCTTATCACATACTGACCACCTAGGGAGATCATTGTGCTGAGTGAAAAATAAAGAGGTGCTTAAAATTGGGTTTGCATCCAATTAAGTTTATGAGCCCAAGCTACAGTATGAAGGAACTCCTGTCATTAAGAAGAACCCGTCACATTTCTCAATTTACAACTTTGTATGTGAAACTGACTGTTCTGCACCCAAGGAGGTCTGAATAATTGTGATGTTATTAAAGGAGAAATGGTAAAAACAGGAGCCATTATCCAATGCAATTTGAAATTTGGGAGACAGTATGGTACAGAAAAAAGAGCATTGGAATCCTAGAACTGATTGTTAATAGCCTGTGACATTTGGGAAGTCATTCCACCTGTCTTGACTTCAGTTTCCTCATCTGTAAAATGTGAGAGCCAAACTATTAGGTCAATCAAAAATGATTTATTAAGTGTTTGCTATGTGCCACATGTTGTGCTAAAGGCAAGATTTACCAAGAGAAAGCAAAAACAGTACTTGTCAACAAGAAGCTTACATTCTAATGAGGGAGACAGCATATGTGTCAGAACAGATAAATACAGAATAGGTGGAAGATAATCTTGGGGGGATAAACTGGTAGGTGGGAGACTAGGGGAGGAGTCGGTACTTGAGTTAAATCTTAAAAAAAAAAAAACAACCTAGGGATTCTATGAGTTGAAGGTTGGGATAGAGGATATTCCAGGTAGAGAGAATGGCTAATGCAAAGGCCCAGAGACAGAAGCTGGAGTGTTGTGTTAAAAGAAGGGCAAAGTGACCAAAGTGGCTGGAAGCAAGATTGTCCTAAGGGAAGCAGAAGGTAAGAAGACTGAAAAGGTAAGAATGCATCAGTTTTGAAGAACTTTAAATGCCAAGCAAAGGATCACTTCCAGAATCTTCCTCAAAGTCATAACCATTAATCATGTATATCCACCAAGGTTCTATCCTGGGCCCTCTTCCCTTCTCCCTTTATGCTATCTCATATGGTGATCCAATCAGCTCCCATGGACTTAATTATTTTCTCAGATCTGTTTATTCAACCTTAACCTCTCTCCTGACTACCAGTGGCATATCACCAACTGCCTCCTAGATCTCTCTAACTAGATGTACTTTGGACTTCTCAAACTCAGCATGTCCTAAACAGAACTCAATGTCTTTCCCAAAACCTTCTCCTATTCTCACTTTTCCTGCTCCTGCTGAAGGTATCCCACCCTCCTACTACATGAGGCTCACAAATTCAGTGTCGTGCTTGACTCCCCAATCATACTCACCACATATATCCAATCTGCTGCTAAGTCTTGCCGTTTCTACCTTCACAGCATTTCTTGTTTCCATCCCCTTCTCTCCACTCACACAGCCACCACCTTGTTGTATGTATGCCCTCATTACCTCATTCCTAAACTGTTGTGAAAGCCAGCTAGTCCACATACCAAAAGTCACTTTACTACAGCACAACCCCCCTATTCAATAAATTCCAAAGGTTTCCTATTGCTTTTAAGATCAAATATAATGACTCTAATTTGATTTTTAAAACCTTTTACCAAATGGCCACTTCTTACACTTTACTCCCTTTCAAGTACTATTTGATCCAGTAACACTGGCCTTCTTGCTGCCCACATAAAATATTCCATCTCCCAAACACTGTGAATTTTTACTGGCTGTGCTCCATGCCTAGAATGTTATCCCTCTTCACCTCCACCTCCTGAATTCTCTGGCTTCCTTCATTCAAGACCTAACTCAAATCCCATCTTCTAAAAGAGGTCTTTCCTAGTTCCCATTCTACCAGTCCCCTCCACAACTGCCTTACTTTATATTTCCTTCCATTTATACTGTATCTGCTTTATATGTATACTTCTTGTATGTTTCTCCACCATTATAATGTGAGCTCCTTGAGTGCAGTAACCATACATTTACCTTTCTTTATATCCCTGGAACTTAGCACAATGAGTGCTTAATAATTTTTTATTGACTGAACAAATTAATTCACTTCTCTGGGCTTCATTTTTCTCATCTGTAAAATGAGGGAATTGGGCTACATGACTTATAAAATTCCTTTCAGTTCTCAATCAATGATCCTAAATTACAAGTGAGCTGCTAGTATACATTAATGAAGGAAAGAGCTACAATAGGAGTTCTCTATGCTGATGAAACCATAGGTCAACCCCCACCTCCCCTCCAAAAAAAAAAATGTGTTAGTTAATGTGTTACCATTTCCAGAAATATTTCTGTCTTAAAAGACAGCACCAGGAGAAAAATTTCTTAACCCAAAAGAATTCATCCACAATAGTCAAATTTAGGATCTGAATACAGGTAATATTTGAAAGCTGGATGACTTCTTTACTGACTTTGACAACCATGGCCATGGCACATTGCTCCTGTTCATGTAGGAGGAGGAAGTGGCATAGAAATATGAGAAAGTGAAAAAGGAAGAAAATGGACAGGAGTGTGTGTGTGTGTGTGTGTGTGTGTGTGTATAAACTGGAAGTACCACATTCTTCCCATTCTACCCATCCTGCCATAACAAAGAAAGTCAGCCAAGTTTCTGTAGGAGACACCCTCTAGGACTTTCTCCCTTGCCAAGTTCTTTTCCCCTTTTTTGCTAGTAGTATCTGTTATTTAAAGTATGATACCAGCTACCAGGACTATTCAAATCAGCCTTAATAACAGAAACTGGATATGTTGAGGAAAGCAGCTCATTTCCATACAAACTAATATCTACCCAAGTATGAGGTAATTATTTTCCATCAGTAGGTCTGCCTCACTTTGATTCCAGGGAACACCATGCTCCACCCCCAGAATAAACTGATCACCTGACATCTCATCACTAGGTAGATTGGCTTAGGTATGCATTCTCAGTTGTTGTTCAGTCATGTCCAACCCGATTTCTGGTTTTCTTGGCAGACATACTGGAGTGATTTACCATTTCCTTCTCCAGCTCACTTTACAGATGTGGAAACTGAGGCAAACAGAGTTAAGTGACTTGCCACAGCTACTAAGTGTCTAAGGCCACATTTGAACTCAAGAAGATGAGTCTTCCTGACTCCAGTCCCAGCATTCTATCCACTGTGCCACCTAGCTGCCAATTTTTATACTCAATAGCTTCTCAACTTCCTCAGTGACCTCTCCCCTCTAATTGGAGGGCTAGAGGATGGAGCATTAAAATCTTCCCAAGGCCTTCTTTTATAAGAGACTCACAACCTTCCAGGCAACTCCATTTTCCATCAACAATTCCACTTGGTTTGGACTCTATGGAACACCTTGCCCCACCTCCTGGTGCTCCTTACCTTTTCAGCTTCCTTTTGTGTACTGTCTTCCTCCATTAGATGGCAAATTCCTTGAGGGCAAGAAGTGTTTTTTGTTTTCGTTTGAATCCCCAGAGCTCAGCCAGTGCCTGGTACATAGTAAGCACTTAATAAATGTTTGTTGAATTGAATTGATATGGATATTTACTTGGTACTTGGGTAACTAGTGTGAAATCTCAACTATTTTGGGTTCCAACCAAATCCAAATGAGTGTGAGCACATTTTGAAAGTAATGCACATATTAAAAATAGCTCAGATTTATTGTAAGCATAATAAATGAAAATAAAATCCATTGAAACGTACTTATGACACATTTGGGTTTTTAGAAGTTGGATCTAATGCCTTTGCAAATTGCAGAAATAAATTACTTTGAAAAGGATGGTCAAGTCACAGGTAATACCTCTGAACTCTCAAGATGGTCCATTTATTGAGAAAGGTGATAGTAGAAATTTTAAAAAAAAATGGACAATAAAGTTCAAGGACTTCTGGACTCTCTTAAAATTGATATAATTGAACAGTCCTGTATAATGATTTGATACCAATTCATTCAGGGCTCCCAGGTAATTAATTTCCATTTTCACAATCTGAATTCAAGATCCAAGTCACTTCATTAATTCTTCTCAAATACAACCAAAAGATAATATAGTATAGCTAAACTCAAGGATAAATGAGGATGTTTTCATCAGTCCTGACTAAAGAACATGACAATATGTTTCATAAAATAATTCTTTCTTCTCTTGAGGAAAATTTTATCACTGGTAGAAGTTGCTTTACATTTTTCCAAAGATTATTTATGTCCCATGTTGCATCTCCTTCAACATAATCTGGAATTTCTAGCAACTAATGCAGAAATGGATTTTGTCAATACCTCTTCACAAATCATTTGTATTTTTCCTAGAAATTTCAGGACTTTTTGATTTGCATAATTAACATCTTATTCAAATAATAACTGATTTTGTAAAATATTTTTCCTTTTTTTTTTTGCCAGTTGTTCAGATTTTAAAATAATGCATTCAGTACCAGCTCCCAAAAAGACAAAACGTGTAATGACATTAAAAAGTACTTTGGATATTTTACTGACTTTATATTTTGGCAATGTTTCATGCCTCATTTGCTATAAAACTCATTAGATTAGTGCAATACCATGTTTTAATGTGATAGGTTCAGATTTATTTTTCAAATAAGTTGAGCCCTGCTTGTTTTCTGCACTTTCATGCTTGAATTCATAAATTGCCAAGTTTCCCCTCTTTTGTTTGCTCTGTTTTCCTTTATGTACCATTTGTTGGTGGTACTCTCTTTTGAGAAAGAAGGGGATAGAAAGCAAATTATCCCCTTGGGCTTATGAATTAAAGTTTGCCTTCCTACAATCTGCAGCCTCTATCATATTTTTTATGAATATTTTTACTTAGCCTTCAATTTGGTACGAGAGTGCACACACCAAGACGAGCAAATGTCAGTGGAGAAAAAGCTCAAAAACAATGATTGAGCCTGAGCCTGAGAGTTAGCTCGGATCTCATTAGTGACCAGATAGATAGGCTTGGCAAATTTAATAACTGTGGCAGTAAACCCTCTGGGATTAGATGCCCCATGATGCAGCAGGTGACCTCATCAAACTCAAGCACTACCCTGAAGACAGTGACCCTCCCCCATCCACCCTTGCAGACTAGCTCTTATTTGATGCAGCAGGGAGGGCTGTGGTGGTGCCTTAATGGATGGCAATATTAAAGATAACACTACTATCATTTATATTTTCCTGTGCACATACCAGACCCTGTTCACAACCTATAAAAGTCCTCAAGTGTCTAGAATGTCCTCCCTCCTGTCTCTTCCATCACTCCCTGCACACAGACACACAGACAGACAGACACACACACACACACACACACACACACACACACACACCCCTAAAACCTTCAAGGTCCTATTCAAATCTTAATTCTTCCATGAGATTTTTCTGTGAGTGTCTGAGGTCAGATTTGAACTCAGGTCCTCCTAACTTCAGTCAGCGCTGGTGTGTTATCCACTGCACTGTCAAACTGCCCCGAGATTTTTCTTTATCATTCTAACCCACCCACATCTCATCCTCCACTAAACTTAGAGCATCCAGTCTGTGCCACTCAACTGGAACTTATTCACAAGAGTCACAGAATCTACATCTGGAAAGAACATAGAGATCATTGCATCTAAACCTCTGCTCATTTTTTTTTTTTTAAGACAGGGAAACCCAGACAGGTAAAGTGCCTTGCTTCACCCCAGGTCACACAAGTGTTAAGTGCCAGTCAAGGGTATGCTGAAGCCAGTTCCACCTCTCCGGATGATTATTAAATTTTCAATGTAAACATCTGGAAATTGGCAGATGCTACAGGTCAAGGCTTGGTTTGTTGTTCTGTTGATTGTCTAGACTTTAAGAAAGTAATACTGAAAAATGTTAATAATATAGATTAAACTTAAAATTGCTTTGTGGGTATATTTTTCCTCCTAAGGAATTGGTTGTTAAATATTTACCAGCGTACTCCCAGACAGAGACCAGATTCTAATCCAGGTCCTCTGCTTCTGATTTCAGGGCTTCCTTTTTGTTGTTGTTTTGTTTTGTCTTGTTTGTTTGTTATGTTTTTCTCTTACTCAATGGATTTTGAATTTCTATATCTCCATATCTAAGTCTAGCTGTATCTACATTCCAGCTAAGTTAGCTTCACTTGCTGTTCCCTATATACAGTTCTTTCATCTCCTGTCTCTTTTTCTCCTGTGCCTTTGTATGTGCTTCCTGTGGTTAGAGTACCTTCCTCCTCACTTCTTTGCCTATTAAACCCCCTAGCATACCTTCAGCTCAACTTTACTGCTCTCTCTTATGAGATAACTTTCCTAATCCCCCCAAGCTGTGAGTACCCCCTCATCACTGTGTAATTATTTTGCATATATCCTACATTTATTTATCAGTTAGCATGTGGGGAAACCCTAGCTTTTGCGGCCTGGGTCTAACCCAGGTCTGCCCATATGGATGGACCATACAAAACCTTGCTAAGCTTGGTTGCTGACCTCAAGTGTGAAGAGTAAGCAGATAAAGGTTATCTGGGTTAAAGACTCTAAGCCATGTTAAAGCCTGTGCTACCACCCCAGTAAAACTCAAACTCCTTGAGGACAAGGGCTGTCACTTCTGCATTTGTAACTCCAACATCTAATACAGTGCCAAATACACATTTATTTAGAGTTTGATTCATTGGAGGCAGGGAGCAGGTCTCTACTATACCAGGGTGCTAAGTGCTGTTCTACTGAAGACAATGTCTTTCAGATTAACAATTCACTGGGAGTTGTTTACCTTTTAAGAGAGGTTTTGTGGCCTCTCTTGTACTGTTATGTCATCAATGTGTCATAATGTTATGTTACTGTATTGTTATGGTGTCATCAATGTATATCACAATCTAACCACGTTTATCTCTGTGACTCTTGCTTATTTTCTTGTCCAAAATCCCTATGTATGCTCCACTCAATGTACTGGGAGGCCTTCTTCATATTCTTTTTTTTTTCTTTTTTCTTTTCTTTTTTTTGGGGGGGGGCAGTGTTTGCTGTGAGGCGATCAGGGTTAGGTGACTTGCCCAAGGTCACACAGTTAGTAAGTATCAAGTGTCTAAGGTCTGATTTGAACTTCGATCCTCCTGGCTCCAGGACTGATGGTCTATCCACTGAGCCACTTAGCTGCCCCTCCTCATATTCTCTTAACATTCAATGAATTCCAATGGCACACGTGAGAAATTTTAGTTATACTACAAGTGTTTAGAGTACCTCAAGGAAGACTTGAACTCTAGTCCTACCACTAATACAAACTGGCTTTGTGTCTTATGCAAATTATTTAACCTCCAAGTGTCATAGGAAGCTCTCTGTGGTCATAAGCTGCAGAGAAGATGACAATTGCATTGATGGAGGGATTTCCTTACCCAACTATTTCCTATGCCAATGAAATCACAGGTCTAGTTCCTGTATCTATTAAAACACACTTTAAAACAGAGAGGAAGAGTTTCGAAGCATGGGGTATATTCTTTGTGGAGGGTTTATGGAAAGACATGATTAAACGCTTTTCATCCTGTGCTATTTTTGTCCAGGTCTTTCTATAAATCCTCCATAAAGATATTGACTCAATGTGTTTTTCTCACATTGTTTTAATATTTTTGATATGAGATAAGTAATATAAGATCTCTCCTTTGCTCCCGTTGGAATCTACCTTGTATCATCCTTATCCATGTACGTGTTGTATCGCCCTAATAGACTATAAGCTATTGTAGAGGGTAGACTTATTTTGCATCAATGTTTTCCCAGCACTGAGCACAATGCCATGTATATAACTGCCCAATAAATGTTTATTGAATTGAATTAGTAGAAGAAGCATGTTGTTGTTATTGTTGTTCAAAGTTTAAAGTATTGATATTTAAACTTTCATTCCTTCAATGTATATCCAGGACTAGATTGTAAGTTCCTTAAGGGCAAGGACTTGTCTTAAACTTTTTTATACCCCCCAAAACACCCAGCTTTTCTTTGGTAGGCAACCAAAAAATATTTGTTAATTAATTGATTTACTTTGTTTTATAGAGACCCTCAAAAGATGAGATTAACATTTCACATTTCCCTCCTCTGTTCTTTAAATTAGCATATTCTTCCACAAACTCCTCCCTCACTTCATTTCTCATGCCACTGTTATACTTCTCCTATATGTTAATCATATATTAACTTATCCATTCTCCATTTGATAGAAGGTACTGTTTCTAGTTTAGCCATTGTATCCCTAGACCCTAACCCAATACATTGCATACAAGTTCTTTAATACATTTATTGATTTTCTTTAAAATAGACCTGCTATTTCTTTGGTCTAGGGAAATCTTAGTGAGGAAATTCTATCTACCAATACAGATCAACAACAACTGTACCACTTACAAACTTAGAGAGGTATCTTGGGACACTGAAAGCTTAGATGACTCATTCAGGATAACAGCTTGGATGTGTGTCAAAGGGGAGAATTGAATCCAGGTCTTTCTGAATCCAAAGCTGGCTCTCTATCCTCTATAATCACTGCCTCTTGTAATTAACGAACTGAAATATTCAGATCCTTTCACCCAATAAGCTTTGTGACCAATGAATGAATGAATGAATGAATGAATGAATGAAACATGCTAAGTATTAGGGATAAAAAGAGAAAAGTGAAACAATTTCTGCTTTCCAGGAATTCACCTTCTAATAGGGGAAGACAATACATAAGGAAGGTTTCTTCTTCAAGTCAGATGGAAAGGTACTGTGGTCCTTAGGTCCTTAGAGTGGCAAAGCAGATGGTAATGTTTCTCTAACGTCATTTCCACTGACCAAATCATTATCAGTTTCTGATACTGAAACATTTAACAAGTTCCAAAGACTTTAGTGACAAGAACTTTGTTTCCTAGGTCTTCAGTAGATGTGGCTGCAGCAGTTGCCAGGCTAGAACTCCATAGTGACTGCTTCCAAAGATGATGGTTATGGGCACAATTGTGGCTGGAAGAATTACAGTTCACAAGGCTCTTGGTTTCAGGATCCTAGGTGGTATCCATTAGAGTCTGAGGGGAGGTAGTAGTCAAGGTGGTGGTGGTGATAGTTTGGACTTGACTGGGCCATACTGCTTCTTGTCTCTCCCCCAGAGTGCCTTGTTGCATCATCTAGACTGGCTTGACTGCCCTATGGGTGGCAGTTAGTGGGGTTGGCTGCTTCCTACAGGAGCTGCTTCCCCCTGTGATGGCTGTGAGGGTAGGTTTGGAAGCAGAGCTGGTGATCCAGGGGTGCTGCCACTCCCAGGACCCCTGTGCTGAACCAGTGAAGCTCGTGATCCAATTTCCTTATAGGTATAGCCTTTTCATTTCTGCATTCCTTAAAGAAACTTCATGTCCAGCCCTCCAGATCCCAAAGTTTACATTTATGCCATGCCTTTTTGCTTCTGCTTCCAATGAACTGACAGCAAGTAAACCTTCTTGGAACATCATAGTCTTCTTTCTCCAAAACAAACCTTGATTCAGTCATTGACCAGAACCAATAATAATTAAGCTGTAATTATATCATATTAATGAGTTCCCCCAAGGGCATACTACTCTTTATGGAGAAAACACTTGAAATGGGGCCGAGGAAAATGTTGTCTAAATGTCTGCCATATGACCATAATTTTAGCCAAATGAAAACTTAGTTCTTATTGGGCAAGATTCGTGGTGCTAGAGAATATATGCTTTAAATAAAATATACAATGAAATTCTTTCAATTCTTAAAAGATATGTCAAAACTTTCTCCCTTTATTAAGAATTCCCATAGGTGGGGCCGGGGGGAGAATATGAGAAATAGGATTAACGGAGGAAGATTATTTATTTATCTAATGATTTGAAGATTTAGAGACATTGAATTCACCATGGGTTGGGGGGGAGGAATGTGTTTAAAATCCCTCTTCTCTATTACTCAAACATCTTCACCTCATCAATAACCTTCAGGTTAATGTGACTTAGATGTAGCATTCTAAGACTAATTAATCAGTAGTACATTTGTAAGAAATATTTGCCTCTTCCTACTACGCAGCACTCCAGCAAAGCAGGTTAATGCTTCCTTGTACCTACTCTAGCTTGGCAGCTACTGTGGCTTCAGGCATTAGAATTTGCTCAGTACCTGAGAAAAAAAAATGTTAGTGTGTTGCTGAAATCATTTCAACCCAGTTGGCACAAGAAACATAAGACTGTGAAGGTTTTTTTTTTTTTAATAGTATCCTTCGGGGAAAATCTAGCAAAATTGAGTATTATCGAAAGGTCAAATCTCTCAGCGAAGTCAATTTTGCTGATCCTACTCATATGATATTCTTTAATTTTTTGGAACTCTAGAATGAATGGCTAAGAGCACTTCGAAGTGTTCTGAGCAGATATGACTTCTAGAAATTAATTGTGACATTTTACCTAGTAAGTTAGCACAGAAAGTTTTTATAGTAACAGTGTGGAAAATTAATGTTTGCACTAGTTCATGCTACTGAAGGATTGTCAAGGTGAGAAAAATTATGTCAAATGAACACTAAGAACAGAAATGGAAGCATCTGCTACATTATCTCTAGTCCCTAACTAAAATATAAAATTAAAGATAACCACAGTATGTTCTCAAAAAGTTAATAGACACATCGTCCTGGTGTAGTAGGACAAGTTAAATCAGTTCCATCTTCATCTTGCCTTTCACCATATACTGAGAGACATATACTTTTTTTTATTTTTTTTTTCCTTTTGATCCAACCCCATAATTTCTTTGGTCCAGGAACTCCATGAGGAAACTTCTTTTGCCAGTACAGATCAGCAACTGCTCAGAAACATGAAGTCTTAGAGTGTCACCATGGGGGAAAGGAAGGTAGAAAAAAGTAAATGGAAGACAAGGGACTGAGGGGTTGAATAACTTGCCTTGAGTTATCCAACACAAGCCAATATGTGTCAGAGGTGGGACATGAATTCAGGTCTTCCTGCTACACAGTGCTGACTCTTTTTCCCCCATTTTAAAGATGTAGAAAGATGTAAGTCTATTAATTAACCTTTCAAAATATTGAAACTCATCAAAGTTCATTCTTTTTTTTAAAAAAAGTTTTGATATGTTTTGTTTTTACATTACAAACATTTCCAGATTACCCCTACCCTGTGAAGGCTTTCTTATAACAAAGAAAAAACAATTAAGCAAGAATAACACAATGACCTCATCTGAAAATGCATGCAACAATCTATACCTACAGCCATCCTCACCCTCTATTTTAAATATTTTTCAAAACTAACATGGACATATTTTCTCTCAGTTATTTATATGTAACACATAGTACCACTGAACTCAGGAATCTGTTGCTACTCCATTCTACTCTGAACTGTTTTGAGTAATCATAATTCTACATATAGACTTGACTTCTCTTGCAATGGACTTTTCTATCAACTGACCAGGCAGGAACCATAAATCAAGTACCAAAACATTTAATTAGGGCATAATTGGAAAGTAAGTGACAAGGGAAAACAAGGTACTCAAATCATTTTGGCACTTCTTCCCCACTCCACAAAGAAATAGAACCTTACATAGATGCCAATGAAGAAGAGAATATTCCTTAGAAAATTCCATGCTCCCAGTAAAGAAAGGTTTTGCTACAATTGGAATACATGGCTTCTCCTAGCAATCAATTGTGTCTTGGTGCTTCTTAGTTCTACCTCTAGAAGTTCCCTTAGTACATGGTCCCAAGGTCCCATAGTCCTTCACTGAGACCAGTCTACTCTACCTCAACAACTCTCATCCATTGGAGTTCCAACCTACCTCCACAGTTGTTGTGGCTCTTCTCTGCTTCCAAAGCTGCCAATTGTTTCTCCTCTGATAAGCTGGGTTGCCATCTGCTGGTGTTGTCATTTATTCCTCTAGCTTCTTCTTTAGGGGGATGGGAGGGGTGGGGCAGGAAGTATTAATGCCCTCTTGTGAAAGTTTCCCAGGCCATCATACCTCAGGAATTAATCAATGTCTTTTCAGTTCTTCTGTTATACCCTCAGCCAAAGACCTCCTTAGGCATCTGTGAAAATCTTCCTTACTAGACTCCCTCTCCCCCAATTTCTCCCCAGTCCTTACTCTTACCTCAGTCAAATGAACCAAATTCCTTTTACCTCTTCCCTACTCAAACTACAGTTTGTATGTCCCCATCTACATTTGGTTTGTAACTCACACTGAGTATTTCTGAGGTTAAGGGAGAGAAGAAAACAAGCATTTATTAATTATCTACTATGTACCAGGCACTGTGTTAAGCACTTTATAAATAGTGTACATTTATATATAGTTAATCCTCAACTTTCTCCAGGAAAACATTCCTAGAAATTGGTACAAAAGTCAAAAACACAATACTGATACACTGAATCTATGAGAAAGAGAGGATTAGGTTTTTGAAACCACCAAACTGTAATCTTTTGCTAAAGACTGCTAAAAAAAAAAAGCCTTCTCTGCATATGATTCTTTATAGCAATACATTAATTCTAATAATAAGCACTTTTCCTAACAAAGTAACCATGTAATAATCCATAAAATGTAGCACACAAAATAAAATTGGTAACATGCAAAACATTTTTGCTAGTAATTCCCTAGAATTCCATGACCTTTTGTGCTAACATTTCAACAAAAAATTCAGACAATATTCACTTTTCATAATGCATGAAATATACAGTACCACAAATATTGTATAGCAAATACAAATCTTAAAACTAAAACATTTTTTAACCTGAATCTTATCTTCCACTGTGTCAGATGGCTGTGTGAGGGCATTGTACTCTATGCTAAATTGTACTGTCATAAAGCTCTCTACCTTGGCTACCCTCTGAAAGCCAAGGGAGAGTTTGCTGGGACTTTAATCACTGCTGGTGAAAGACACCAAGACTGGCAAGGTCTCGACATCACCTCTGACACTCTGTCCTTCACATCTGCTGGATGGGTTAGAGATTGTGACTGACATCTGATTCATGTGCTGTCTGAGATCCTTAAAGGTCTCAGAGCATGGGAGCATAGCAGAGTGAGTTGATGACTGACCTTGAGGCTGCAATGGATGATGGGATCAGCAACCTTGATGTCTCTAGCCAACTGGCCCATTATGCCAAGCCACCTTTCAAGTTTGGAAACTATGAGTGGCACTATCTTGGGAACTTGTTCATCATCACTGCCTTCACTGTCCTGAAGACCTTCCTAAGCCTTCACATCTAACTCCTCATTCATCAGCTGCTCCACAGCATCTCACCTCTCATTTTTTTCTCTAATGTACATAGCCCGGAATTGTGCAGTTTCCAGTAGGAAAGTGGAACTGAGGTTACTAATGAAATCACACAAATACTTTGAAATTGAAAAAGTTAAACACAGGAATGTTGAGGATTGACTGTATATCAGACAGTTACCATATTCATTAGCTCTTTCAATGCCCATTAAATCTTGTTCTCACTATTTCACCTATGTTCCTCCTTTTCTAGTCAAACATTTCTTTAGTAATATGTCTTATGTCACTTCTCTAGCATAATTCTTCATTGATAATTTTATTTTCCATATCTATTTTTTTAAAGTTGGCAGGGGTGGGGGAGAGGGTTGGAGAAGGTTTAGATTTGATGATCTTAATGTCCCTTTCAGTCCTAATATCCTATGAACATAGATTCTGGCAGGTTTCATTAAAACACAATAAGTTTGCACAAGTGGCAGCAGACCTGGCCCAACTTGTAAGCAGAATAGGCAGGCTTTATGGGGCATATGTGATCAGGTACGAGGTACCCTCTACCCTACTGAGGCCTGAAATTCCATTATAAGTGATTTATTAATTTGTGAAAAGCATTCTCTCCTACATGAGATTGTCTGTCTAAAGAAATTCCGTCTAGAAAGGTAGTATCACATCCTTAGTACCCTGCATAAATTAGCTGTTTAGAACACTTTTGCCTAACATGAGAGATCAGGACAGCATATGAGCATTGAGTTCCTAGCAGACAAAGGTAGAAGTGAGTAAAAAGAAAAAAGATGCTAGGCTGGGGTAGGGTATAGAAACATGAGGCAGGGAGCACTGAAAACCAATTTAACTGGCTTTTGTTGAGGGTGGGTACGGAATGGCAGTTTGGGGTGAAGGGGAAAGAAAGAGTTAGAATCAGAATGACCTGAGTTCTAATCTTGGCTCTACTAATTATTTTATTGTCTCAGACAAGTCATTTATATCCCTGAGACTCATTTTCCTCTGCTGTAAAAGGAGATAAGACTAGATGATCTCTAAGGTCCTTGCATGCTTTAAATCCAGTGGGTTTGAATACTCTTTCAGCAACAAAGACCTGCAGCAGAAAGGAGCTTCAATATTCCATATCTGATTCAGTAATGGGGCTGAAGAGAGTACTTAGCAAATCAGTACTGAGAGCAGGGGCCCAGCAGGTTCATGAGAAGGAAAGCTCCCCTCAAGCACACAAGACAAATAGAGACACAGCAGGGCTGGATGGGAGCTATGTTTTCTGCGGCAGAGTGGTAAATAACACAAAACATGCTGGGAGTGGACAAAAACAACATCTCAAGAGAGGCAGAACTGCCACTTCTCTTCTAATGATATAATAATGCAGCAAGCCAATATTCAGCAGAGGGGACAGGTGCTTGCAATCTCTTCCCAACATCACTCATTAACAGCAACATATGTAAGACAGCAGTAGAACATTAACTGATGCTGGTGATCTTAAAACTGACCTACTTCATTCAGAGGAAGCCACTCTACCATGAATATGGATTTACTGTTCAGCAAATTAGTATGGGATAATGGATCCTGGAGAGCTTCTGTACCTGCAGCAGACTCAGGGTTCATAGCACTGAAGATTGAGATCTATAAAGAAACTTAGAGGTCATGGAGCGCACCCACCCCCTCATTTTACAGATAAGAGACCTGAAGTCCAAAAGGGTTACAGATTTTGTCAGTCACATAGGTACAAGTGGAATTCAAAGCCTGGTCCTCTGACTCTGAGTCTAGCATTATACATTACCACATTGTCTTACTTACTCTCTCCTTACCCAGAATCATTGGTCTAAGTCCCTGAAATTTCTTTTCATGATGCTTAGTGTTCAAGGCATTTGTCATCTCTGTCTGTGTTAGAAGTATAAGGGATTATGGGGTGGAACTTTGTTTTGCTTTGTCTGTCCAGGGGGTACAATGAAGAGGAACCTAGGGAGGGAATTTCAGAGAACAAGCCAATATCTTACTATCCACTGCTTATAGCACCTAAATTTTTAAAAGACAAGTTAAATGAATTACAATCAGAGAGAGATAGAAGTACTGTAATAGTAGAGGACTTTAATTTTTTTTCCCTCTCTAACTAGATAAATCTATTGTATAAATTGTGGTATATGATTGTGATGAAATACTACTGTGCCATAAGAAATAATGAGTTCATTGATTTTAGAAAAACATGGAAAGACTTGCATGAAATAATGAAGAGTGAAATGAACAGAACCAAGGGAACATTGTATATAGTAATAGCAATATTGTTTTAAGAATGACTTTGAACAAGTAAGTTAACTATTATAAATACCCAAATTAATTATAAAGGGCATATGAAGAAAGTTGCTATCTGCATCCAGAGAAAGAACTAACAAATAGAAATATGTATAGAATAATTTTATACACACACACATACATATACCTATTTGGGTCTATTGGTAGCCATCTGTAGGGGATGAAATGTTGGGGATAATATGAAGGACAAAAAGAATCCTTGTCCTAAAGAAGCATATGTCCTAAGAGGGAGACAACATGTAAATAATTAACTTGGGACAAAGAAGAAAAAGATAATCTGAAAGGGGAAGGCAGGAAGAGAGTACTTAGCAAATCAGGGGTAGAAGGAAAAAAAAGAAATTTACATGATAATTTTGTTGTATATTTGAAAGGAATAACAAGTTGTGCATAATAGATTTGTAGTTTCATGTGCAATAATCTTTTTATTGTATTATGTTATGGAAATGCTTGTTTTATTCCATCAATTAAGAATAAAATAAAAAATATATCCACCTCCAACAAAGACACATTCCAAATGAAGCTGGGGGGGCAGAGTAGGGGTGGAGAACAGTACATTTCCTCATAGAATTTTAGAGTTGGAAATAGCCTAAGATATTATCTAGCTTAATCCCCTGCCAAAAGCATGAATCTCCTCTCTATAATATTGCTAATAGATGGTCATCCAGTGTCTGTTAAAGACCTTCCATGATATGGGAATTCCCTACCTGAATAACCTATTCTATTTTTGACAACTCTAATTGTTAATTGTTTTCCCTTGTTGAACCCAACACCCTCATCCTATTTCTGCTCTCAGGGGATAAGCAGACCAAATCTAGTGTCTCTTCTACATGACTGCCCCTGAAATATTTGAAGAAAACTATCATGTATTCTCTTCTATAGGCTAATCACCACAGTACCTTTAACCTGTTTTCATGTGACGTGGTTTCCAATGAACCTAAAGCCCTCACTATCCAGGCTACCTTCCTCTGGACATACCAGAAGAATGTCCTTTATAAAGTAGAGTGCCTCACCTTTCTCCTTTCCTTGGAGCTATTGAGAACCATGGGCATAGAATGTTGTGTGTGCCATCAGATGTAGTCAGTGTGTTGATTTTGTTGAGCTGTTTTTCTTTCTGATATAAGTCACCAGATGGTACTGACAAGTCATGCTGAGCTGTCATCATCCCCTGAGCCCAGGTACCTATATTTCTCCAACAACTTCTTTTTTTTTCCTTTCCTATGGATGGAGCTTTCTTTCAGCTCATTTCTCTCTCAAAGGGAAGGCTTCCCCCTCCCAGTCTCCTTCTATCTTATTCCTCTATGTTCTAGCTATACTTTCCTATTTACAGTGACTCTAACATGACCCTCCAAATCCCATCTCACTGCCTTTGCAATGGCTGTCACCTCAGACCTGGAATGCTCTCCTTCCTCCTCTTAGCTTTTTTGGCTTCCTTCAAAACCCAGCTCATAGCCCACCTTCTTCTGGAGTCTTCCCCTACCCTTGCTAATGCCTTCCCCTTTCAGATTATCTTTTTCTTCTTTGTCCCAAGTTAATTATTTGCGTGTTATCTCCCTCTTAGGACATATGCTTCTTTAGGACAAGGATTCTTTTTGTCCTTCATATTATCCCCAACATTTAGTACAGTGACAAGCATGTAACAAGTCCTTAATAAATGCTGACTGACATTCCTTTTTCCTTTATTTTCTTCTCAAACCCCATGTGTCAAATGGCTGCCCCCAGGAAAAGGGGAAAAGAAAATGCCTTTGTTTGCTCACAGCTTGGGATATATTACAAGATTATTCATTGAAACTATGGTTTTTCTGATGCTTTGTCAGGCTTGCTACAGTTCATTATCAGTCCTCCCCACTTTGCCCTAACAGCTCTAAACTCACAGTCTAACTCAGTTAGGCAAGGTATCTCTTGTCTCCAGAAAGTAGAATCTTTTTTTTCCCCTTTTCTTTCATCCTGGTATTTGAGTGCTGGGTGAATTACAACAGCTCAGCTTATTTTGGTCAACAATTATATCACGGTTTAGATGTATTAGAAATAAGGCAGTAGATGACTTCAAAAAGAAGACAGACTTATATGAACTGATAAAGAGTAAAGTAAGAAAAGCCAGAAGAATAATTATACTGTAACATCAATACTGTAAAAGCAAAAAAATTTGAGAACTTTTATATACTGATGAAGAAAAAAAATGAGCAGAACAAGAATAGCTTATCCCATAACAACACTAAAAACAAACAATTTTGAAAGCCGTGAGAACTATGATCAATACGATGATCATCCATGATTTCAGAGGACCAGTGATGAAACATGCTATCCATTAGAGAGTGGTGATATATTTAGGCTATAGAATGAGACATTTTTGCATACAGCCTTTAAGGGAGCCTGTTTTACTGTACTATACCCATTTATTACAAGAAATTTGTTACTTTTCCTAATTAGGTAGGACATAGAAGGGAGAAAAAAATCAGATTTCTACAGAAGAGGCAGAAGAGGTATAGATGTGAAAGTTGTTTTCCACTCTGAGATGAGGTCACTGTAAACTATTAGTTTTACTTCATTGTTTTGCTTTGTTACAAGAGACTTCTTATGAAGTGGGTGCAATCTGTAAATGTTTATAATATAAAAACAAAAACATCAGTGAAACTTTTTGCCTAATGAACATAAAGCAAGTATTCAAAGGGAAAATGAGAAATAGTCCACCAAGGAGAGTCCCTTATGCTAGGCTAGAAAAATAAGTGAGGAGAAGAGAAGGAAGGGAAGATGATTCACTATCCTTTTCCCTATTCACTCTGAGGTCAGTAACATATAACTTTCTCTGCAATCAGTGCCTGAATACTATCTGCCCTGATCTCTCCTCCAGCCTAGCATGGCATCTCCTGCACTATGCACCATCATCTACACTGGCTAGGCTTCCTGGTTACTCTTGCTCCTCTACCAGTTTCTTCTATCTGCAAACAAGCCTTTTATTAAGTATGGAAGGGGGCATGGAATTAAACTTAAGAAACTGACCACTACCTGTCCTGTGAGTCCAATCCCTCCCTCTAAATTTTGCTGCCCTTCTTTTGTGAGCATGACCAATAAGCCAAAGGAAGGCTCACCAAAGACATGAAGAGAGAAGAGGTAGATATCCAGAAATGACTGAGTTTAAAAGTTGTCAATAAAACTAAATTAAAATAAATACCATGCCTATATCCAAACTCAATACTTTAGATATAGTCTGACCAGAGCAGATTATATTGGAACTAACACATCTGTCTAATCAGTATACTTTTATTAATAAAACCTGAAAAAGCTCTATCTACTGTGGCTGGCACATTTCAGTGCTTACTAATATTGAGTTGCTGTCCACTAATACCCCCAAGGTCTTTCTCATATATACTATTTCTTGGCCACATCCTGCCCACCTCTTGCTTATGTTGTTGATTTCTTAAGCCAAGATATGAGATGGACATTTATCCCTATGAAAAGTCATATTTTCAGCTTGCCATTCAAGCCTATAGAGCTATTGTAGGATCCTAGTTCTGTCATCTAATACATTATGCTTTCCATCCCAGTTTGGTTTAACTGAACATTTGTTAAGAATAACCATGCCATCATTCAAGTCATTGATAAAGAAGTTGAAAAGACTCAAGACAACAACAGAGCCTTGAATTTAATTTTTTTTTTCAAAACAGGAAGCAGGCCTGCCCCTTTTGGAATTGCATTAATCCCTGTAAGGCCCAGGATTCTTTCCATTATTAAAGCATGGTGATGGAGATGATGTTAGAAATGCAGAGATGATGACATAGAGTTAATAGAGATAGAGACATATACACATGTACATATATACACATATGTAAATACACATATATATATTCTTATAAACAGACAAATACATAATTCACTTCCTCATGAGTTCAAACCCCAGGAAAACAACCCCATGCTTCCCTAGTGTTTAGGAAGAAGAAAAGGAATATTAAAAATCCTAATTGGTAAGAGGGAAATCACCTGGTGAAGGATTGTAAGAAGCCAAGCCTTTAGGACTTCCTGCTTTTATCAGGTAGCTAAAAAGCCAATCAGTCTTAATTGTTGCCAAACAATCTGCAGCTGTGTCACCTTCTTTCCCAGAACAAGCCTCATAAAATAAAGGTCCATAAAATAGTCTTCTAAGCACTGTATTTATACTGGGATTTAGATTTCAATTACAAAGGGAAATTATATCTACCATTTGATGCAAATTCATTTCCCATATTTGAACACATTAGGACAGTAAAAGAATTGCCTGCTTAATCCTCTCATAAACTTCTCAGTTTCATAAAACATCTATCAATGTTTCATACCTATAAAACATGACTGATGATCAGCTTTTTTAACATTGTCCCAAGTTAAAAGCTCTATACTTAAAATAGCAATAGAGATAACACCACCAAATGTTTTTGCTTTCCAATGCTTATATTAAACCTAGTTTAAAAAAAAAACTTCCCATGATTAAAAACAAAAAAAATCTAGAGAATCCCGTGTCTATTGTTTCTAGAGCAATACTACCAAAAATAACATTGAAAACTATACTCATTGAAAAGTTAACCAGCTACCATTTTGTTACAACTGTCTCTCATTTGGAAGTTTTATCAGAAAAGATAAGGAATAAATCTCTTGTGTTCTTTACATTATTTAGCACATTTCTGTCAAGCAATCACTTGTTCTTCTGACCCCTAATGGCCCCTAATCCATAGGTCCCTCTATAACTAGAGTCAAAGTTGAGCCAAACTTTTGGGTGGTGGAATATTCTACTATTATTTGGGACTTGGGGGAATTGCAGAATAATGGAATTATAGGAGTTAGAACCTTAGTAGCAAAAGGGACCTTAAAGGTTATCTTGCTCCTCAAACTAGTTAATAAATGCTAATTGAGTGTCTACTGCTATATAAATCACTATAATAGAGAACTGGAGGAATTATGTAAGAAACCCAAGAATAGGAATTGGACTTTGACTTCATTGGCATATGGAACTCCAAAAGGAGTGAATGAGTGAATGACAAGTGAATGATTGAAAGAATTTATTTATTTTATTTCATTAAGCATTTATTAAGTACTGCCTATGTTCAAAGCACTGTACTAAGCACTGGGGATACAAAGAGAAAAGTAAGATAGGCCCTCCTCCTAAAAAGTTCACATTCTAATGGAGGAGAAAACACATATGAAAGGTTTAAATTTCAAGTCAGACAGAAAGGTCCTATGGTCCTTAGGGTACAGTAGCAAAGCATATGGTAATGATTCTTCATTCATATCATTTCTATTAATAAAAAAAAATCCACATCTCCTGTTGAATCACTTGACAGCACCATTGATTTTGGTGACAAGAACTTTCTTTTCTGGGTCTTCAATATATTTGTCTATAGCACCTGCAGGAGCAGCTGCCAGGTTGCTTCTTCACAGAGCTTGTTTACCAGAATAATGACCATGGACTTGAAGCATTACTATTCCAAAGGCTCTTGGTTTCAGGGTCCTGGAGTATCTCCACCAGAGTCTAAAGAGAGATGGTGGTTAAGGTGATGGGGACATAGAGGGAGGAAGAGAAGAGGATGCAGAATAGAGCCTTGGAGGACTTCCATGGTTAGAAGACATGATCTAAATGAAGATCCAGCAAAAGAGATGAGAAGGAGTAGTCAGACAGGTAGGAGGAGACCTAGAAGAGAGCAGTGTCATGAAAACCTAAAGAGAAAAGATTATCAATGAGATGTGGAGGATCACCCCCACTCAAAGGCTGCAGAGAGATCAAGAAGGATGAAGAATAAGAAAAGGCCAGTAGATTTGGCAATTAAGAGATAATTAGGAACTTTGGAGAGAGTAATTTCTGTTGAATGATGAGGTCAGAATCCAGACTACAGAGCGTTAAGAAGAGTCACAGGAATGAAAGTAGAAGTGCTGATTGTAAGCAGCTTTCTCAGGCTTAACCACAGAAGTGACAAGACTCAGAAACTTCTGCTCCTAGAGCGTTGTTGCCTAGAGCACCAAGAATTTAAGTGACTTGTCCCAGGCCACACAACCAGTAGGTGTCAGAGGTAGGACTCAAACACAGGGCTTTTTTGCTTTGAGATTGACTTTCTATAACTTTAGAAAAACACAGGAAGACTTGCATGCAATAATGAAGAGTTAAATAAGCAGAACTAAGAAAACGTTACATACAGTAACAGCAATATTGTTCAAAGAATAACTGTGAATGACTAAGTTATTCTGAGTATTATAAATACTCAAATTGACTACAAAAGACCTATGGAGGAAGATACTATGCACCTCCAGAGAAAGAACTGATAAAAAAAGAAGTATGTATAGTTGTTATATGTGTGTATGTATGTGTAAAATTGTGGCCTTCTTTGGTGTGGGGTGGGGAGGGAGGGAGACAGTGCAGAATTTGAAATGTAACTAAAAAATTTTTTTAAACCAAAAAAAAAATCTGACTTTCTATATCACATACCAAACTGGCTCTCAATCTAAGATCATCTTAAAGACTGTAAAATCTAGCTAGGTACTCACAATGATTTCCAGAGCCAAAAATTTAACATATTAAATGAATTCAAATCATCATCATCATTTTTTCCATATTCCATGTTCCTTATCCATTATTCAATTCCATTCAATTAAAAAATATTTGTTTGTTTGTTTGTTTGTTTGTTTTTTGAGCATCATGGGCTATAACCTGTGCTTGCCAAAATGTTCCTTTCCTTTGCCCACTACATTCATCTAGGTTTCATGAAGCTCCAAAATTTGTTAGCTATCTAACACAGATATGAGTGAAATTGGAGTCTAGTGGCCTTGGGCTCAGATTTTAAGTTTAGAGCAGCCATCCATTTGCATTTCTATTATCTGAAGTTTTGTTTCTTTAAAAACATTAATCCAATTAGATATTTGCTTGAACAAAAGATAATATATTAAGGGTGTGAGTTAGTTTTTGGTGAAGGAAGTAAAATTAAGATCTTAGTTCACTGATAATTGTTATGAGTCTAAGTGGAGGCACTTGAAGATAGCCAACTTAACCTGATTAAAAGTCTCAGGATGAAGGTACTCAGGAAGTGTGGTTGAACTGAAGAAATGGTTCTCTCCAAAGCAGAAGAGAATTTCTCTGTTTCTGCTGGTCTTGTCCCTCACAGGAGGGACATGTACTGGTATGTTATACACTTTGCATAGAATGTCTGTAAATATGATCTCAGCTCCCAGCAGAAAGAAGAAAGTAGAAAACAGAAAATCTTAGAAAAAAGAGGGAAAATAATGGTAAGAAGGGCAACCTCCTTCTTCTTGCTATCTCAAACTGGCTCAAGCTGTGAGGAAAAGCTAAGGACTCATGGAGCTCACAGACCCTAAGTGCTTGGCTAGAAGGTGGCAAAAGGAAATATAACAATTGGTACACAAAGGAGGTTCTGGCTGCTATCAAACTAGAAGTTTATAAATAATAATAAAACAACAACTGATGGGTACACTTCAAATGCTTAAACACAACTTAGTTCAATAATTCTATATTAAGCACCTAGTATATCTCAAATCAATGTACTGGGCACTGGAAATACAAAGATAAAAACAAAAACAAAAAAAAAAATCCCTGCCCTCAAGCTCCCTCAAGAAGTTTCCATTATTGGAGGGTAACATGTACACAGGTAAGTAAATACAAAATATACAAAATAAGGGAGCAAGAGCTGGGAATGTTCCTTCCTAGGCCTTACTTGGAGGCTACTTCAGCTTTGTAGGTTGTTAGTCTTTGAACCTGGAGCATGAAAGGTCCGTCCCGAATCATAAAAGACATAATCTATTTCTATTTCTTTTGTATGCTTCATGTATGAATGGGTGGTTAGATTTTACAAATATTATAGCTAAAATCCTTCACACAAAGAAATGAGTTGGTAGATTGGCATATTTGGTTTTGATCTCAAATTCCCCCAAAGCAATTAGTGTATGCTTTAGTTCTCTGTGTTAGGGAAGCGTATACCCCAATTTTTAAACAAGAATCTGTGTGTATGTGGTTTTATTAAGGTGCAATCTACCGAGATATACTATTGTCTATTGTCGGGAGATCCTAGGGTTTAAAAAATTCGTTCTGCTGGAGAATTTGGGGAACATTCATGCTCTCCACTCCTACAGAGACTTGGTAGAATGGGAATAGTGTTGCTAACAACAAGTAACAGAAGCTCCTAAATCATACCAGTTTCTCCTTCTGTTTATTCTAGCAGAGAACAAAGCCTAAATTCAGTGCAAGTTAAGCAGGGTAGAGTTGGGGGTGGGGAGGATGGAGGCAGAAGTAAACAATTGGCCAACCTTCTCTTTTTATTGACCATACATCTTCTGGTAGCATTCAGGCTATCAGTGAAGAATTATGATATTTATTCATGAGCGTAGTTTAGTAAAGTTTTATGAATAGGGTGAGTTTGGTATATACTAAAAGTGGAGATTAGCAAAGCAGTCTCTGAAAACAGTATCTAGATATGGCTTCCTTGCTACTCCCATTTAATAGAGAAAAGAAGGCTTTAATTCTTAAAATTCATCGTGTTATCTTTGCCTAAAAATTGGAGAACTCCAGAAAAAAGACGTCATTCACTAATGATGTAACAAATAAAATTCTTCACATCATGCCAAGCTATTATGCAGTAGGTAGTATTGATTTAGATCACTTTTATGTGCAAGAAAGCAGAAACCCCAGTACTTTCTCTAAGTTAATAATTGCAACCTGTAATATTAAGCCCTATTTTAGTTTTGTATATTTTTAAAGAATAAGAAGAGATCATGTCTCCTTTTTATTAACCTGGACCACACAATTAGCTTCCAATACCCTTTGGTTTTATTCTATTCCTTCTAAAAGAGAAAGCAGTAATAGGCCATGTCACTGCCAGACCTCATGCTCTAGTATGGAGGATGGGGCATTGAGAGTCTGAGTCAAAGTCAGACCTGGTATCCATCTAAAATGCTAGGGAAAGGGGTGTCCATGAGAAGTACCAAGGAAAGAGGAGAACAAGAATGTTTATAAAATTAAAACTTTAGTCTTTCACTAGGAATCAGTTTGCATAAGAAAAAATAGACCAAAGTATGAACACTGGCCATGTGGTGTCTGCAAAACATGGAAAATGCAAAAGAGACCCAGCTACTCATGCCTTCTCCCACAAAATTGCCTTGTGTTTATTTTATATGGATTCTGTGTATACTTATCCATGTACTATTATCCCCTGGTAGAATGTAATCTCCTTAAGGTCAGAGTTTCATTTTGGTCTTTGTACTTCCAGTACCTAGGATTGTGCTTAATAAATGCTGATTGATTAATACAAGCAGCTCAAAGACTGTTAGAAGCCATCAGCTTTAAACCCATCTCACTCACATGAGGCATATGACCTTCAAATGGTGCTGACAGCTTGGTAGGGTTGGCTCCACATGAATGGATTGTATTCACACATGAAGCAAGTACTAAGATAGCCTTCCTTATGAATTTCATGTTTGCAAGGGTAGACTCAGAGGCAATATACTGGAAGCTGCTATGCACCTGTTATTCTGCATTTTCTGGGTAGGGTCTTAAGTTGAGAGAGAGAACACCTCCTAGAGAAAAAAAAAAAGCTGAATATGAAACTATAAATACAACTTACATACACACACACACACACACACACACACACACACACACACATTAAGACTGTCAGGAACAATAGGCCAAGACTTATGAGAAAGAGGCGGCCTTCACCAAAAAGAACTCATATTTTCTAAGCAAATGACTGGGGATTTCTGTATTTTTTTTTAAACTAATAGTTGACCATTCAAAAATGTGTTTTGTTTTCTTTTATTAAAAAGTTTTGGGGCAGGTAGGTGGTGAAGTGGATAGAGCACCAGCCCTGGATTCAGGAGGACCTGAGTTCAAATCTGGTCTCAGACACATAACACTTACTAGCTGTGTGACCCTGGGCAAGTCACTTAACCCCATTGCCTAGCCAAAAAAACAAAAAAATAAAAAACAAAAAAAAAAAAGTTTCTTGTGCAACATTGAGAACTTACAAGTAAGGAGTTGGTGTTGTATACAGAGGTTACCTAGATACATTTTCCCAGATTTCCTGAGTGGAAGCATAATAATAACAACAATAACAATAATAATAGCATCTATATAATTTTGCAATCTTTGCAAACCACTTTTCATATGATCTCATTTGAGACAAGATAGAAAAAAAAAATCCTCTGATAATTCCTATGGTCCCATCTCACTCTAAATCTATGTATAATTCTATGACCCTATAAGTATGCCTGGGCCTATTGCGACGTGGGTCAGTCTCTGACATGAATTACACAAGTAGACAACAATGCTGAATAAAGGAATCGACTATAGACTACTTTGTAAAACCTTATTTTACATATGATGTACAAAGTAATAATTACAAAGTAACAATATTGATTTATTAAAGCCATATAAGAAGACATATCTTATTACTTTATAGTTACTCCATGTAATTTGCACTTTTCGTAGAAATGTATCAGTGTGGGGTGGCTAGGTGGCGCAGTGGATAGAGCACCGGCCCTGGAATCAAGAGGACCTGAGTTCAAATCTGGCCTCAGACACTTAACACTTAGTAGCTGTGTGACCTTGGCAAGTCACTTAACCTATTGCCTAGCCCAAAAAAAAAAAAAAAAGAAATGTATCAGTGTTTCAAGAGTTATCCTCTGCCAATTGATAATCCATCAATATTAAGATTTGACTATATTCCAGTACTCAAAAAAATTGGCTATATTACTAATGGTAGAAGAAATTAAATCCCCACAGTCTTGAAAAATCTATCTAGAAAAGTCATGATGCTCTGGCCACTGACTGATTTCATGACCTCTAATTTCAGTATTAAATTACATACATCTCTCTCTAAAGGGGGGCGGGGAGCTGGGCAGCTAGGTGGTGCCATGGATAGAGCACCAGCCCTGGAACCAGGAGGATGTGAGTTCAAATCTGGCCTCAGAAACTTATTAGTTGTGTAACCCTGGGTAAGTCACTTAACTTCAATACCTTAAAATATGTGTGTGTGTGTGTATGTGTGTGTGTATATATATATATACATATATATGTATATATATATATATACACACATATGTAAAGAACTGCTGTAAAATATGAGTCACAGATTGCTAGGAAGACCAAATAGAGAATTTAAAAGACCTATCTGAGGTCAAAAAAAAAATGACAGAGGCTACAAGGTACTATGGTCTCTCAGCTCATTTGCCTTTAACCATTTTTTATAACTTGAAAGGTTAAAACTAACAAAATGGCAAATCAAGTAACTATCTTTAGAGATAATAGGATAATTAACAATGAGAATAAACCAACAATGACTGTTGGTTTCATAATAGAGAAGTGGATTTCGTGAATTTTATCTCACAATGGAAAGTTGAGTCATTGAGCACCAGGAGACTGATTTGAGCTACTGAGGGTATTGAAGAACAAAGCAAAAGCAAGAGCAGGAGCTGTTAAGAAGGTAGCAGAAGCTGAGTGGGAATACATTAGCAGAAGTTGACAAGGTTTCAACTGCTATCCTTGGGTGATAGGCTAAAAAAGAAAGGTTGAAGATCATGGGAAGACAGCTGAATTCTTTAGCGCCATATACAATTTGAGAAAAGTGAATGCTCTCAGAAATACTTTGTTATTTTCTGCTGCCCCTACCCCTCTGGTTTGAGTAGGGAAAGCAAAGTGGGGAAACAGGCTTACTAGCTGTTGTACTGTAAACAGAGGTTGAGGCTAGTTGGAAAACACA
This sequence comes from Vombatus ursinus, assembly GCF_900497805.2. Lineage (NCBI taxonomy): Eukaryota > Metazoa > Chordata > Mammalia > Diprotodontia > Vombatidae > Vombatus > Vombatus ursinus. Next base: position 9,848,675 of record NW_020946557.1, on the reverse strand, counting down.
GCATCTTGTTGAGTGGAGAGCTGGCTGTGGTTGCTTATACTTCTTAAAGAGCCATTCTAAGTAGTACTGCCATAAGCTCTGTTTTGATGTTAGAAGCTGATTGAACAATGCACCATCTAGTTAAGTAAGGAGCTAACTAGGTTTGTCTGCATTACTCAGAGAACCAAGCTGTGGAGTTTGGCAGTTCTCTGGCTTAAGGGAACTGCCTATCTCTGTAATAGCATAACACTGCCCCAGCATCCTTTTAAAATTTACTGTCAGCTGAAAGAGCTTTTTATTGTTTCATCAGTTTGAGAGTAGAAGAGGAATGGATTTGTGCCGGAGAAAAGAGTGGACAGACAGGGAGCAGTTAACAGAGAAGTGCCTCCTTGTGGTTCCAGCTTATTCCTGAGGGAGGCAAGGACATCAAAGCCTCCAATTCGAAGTTGTGAGTTTCTCTGAGAATATGTATTATCCTCATTTATGTGTATTCTTGCTAGGTTTCTGTATTCCCACTCTCACCCATGGATACTGTGCATACTGGTGGGAAATTATGATCTAGGTTTATTGGTTAACTTTATGTATTGATTATTCCTATATTGTCTTATATTGAGTAACTATAAAAAGGTGTTTCATCAGTTTTACCATTTATTTTACTTTATTAATTAAATGTTTTATGTCTAAGAGTTAATGATGTCATTGATGGGGTCTAGAGGTTTAGGGGTGCTGGGACCCCAAAATCATGATATACAGATCCTCCCGAAAAGAATTCCACCCAAGTCTTCTTTCAGCTAGAGACAAGGTTTATTGAAGATCCACCATATTAGCCAGACTCTTGAGGAATCTGAGAATCTGTGAGCTATTGGCTAGATTGTAAGAATCTGAGCACCTTAATGGAGACTAGATGGACATTATAGACAAAAAGACTGTGGGAGGGATCTAGGAAGGATCTTGAGATCTAGATAGGGTTAAAGGTGGGAAGTAGCCAGGGACCATAGGGAGGTAAGACAATGGAGGGCTACGCTAGGTTAAGGGTAACAGAATTGGGAGATTGGGTATAGGTGATAACAAAAGGCCAACTGATGGGACTATAGCCTCAGGGGAACACCAGAGACCTCCTTGATCAAGTGGGAGAATTCAAGGAGAATCCCTTAGACAAATGGGACCCAAATTATTTTTGGGGTAAGGAGCAAAGGTCTTGGCTTGGGCCCATACCCCATCATCATCGTTGTGAGTGACTGATTTTGAGAAGAAGGGAAGTATACCAGTGAGGACTAGGGAGATAAAGTGGCAAATAGGGAGAATGTATCCCACTCATAATAGGACTGACTCTAGGATGTTAAAGAGTTTAAATTCTAACTATATGGTAATGGTCCTTCTCTGGAAACTTTAACCTGCTGTTATGAGAGCAGTTTAAACAAGCCAGCTTAGGAAGAGGCTAAGTGAACATATACCATATGAGGAGTTCCGTAGTGGGAAGTCTAATGCCACACCATGTCACTCCCTGTTAGGTTGTGTCCTTTTATGTTAGATTATGCTGTGTTGTTATGTTAAATCAATCCTCTAGGATGATTATCTATAAATTGAAAGTTTGGGGCAAGATGATCCTTGAGTTTCTTTTGCCTTCTTTGATTCTATGTCTCTGTTATATGATGATTTGGGGCAGGGAGGAACACCTGAAAAAGTTAAATGTGCTATTGACTATACATTGATGTGTCTGGTTGAAAATTAAAAAACAAATTAAGTAGAATTAGTGTCAAACTATATAAAAGAGAGTAAAGAAATCAGGTGAGTTTTTCATTCTGTCTGGATGATTTCAGGTCTTTAAGACAACTGATCTAACTAAATGGAATTTCCCTGTCTATAGCTTCTGAATTTTTCTGCCTGATTGGTTTAGAGCCTGGGCTGAATAACAGATAGTCCACAGTCTCAGGTTCTTTTTTGGGGGAAGATACCTTATCTCTTCTCTGTATTTTTTTTTGGTTGTTTTTTATTGAGATGGAATCTTAAATACCACATCTCACAAGATCTCTTTTTTTCCGAAATGAAAAACCCTTCTGCTCTGTGATGCATTTGGGTGTTAGCTGTAGGGCTTTTTGTTTTCTTTAAAAAACGGAAGACTCTAAAGGGGAATACTATCCTTGGTTAATTCTTAAATGCCTCCTTTGCAGATGGATGAATTTAATCCTCAAGATAAGTTCTTCTCTGAACCTTGAGAGGACTTATGAAAACACAAAAAGGAAGATGAAAAATCATGAGAGAACTTTGCAATCTAAAAGAGAAGCCCAGGACAGCCTTCCTTCCCACCCCTCCCCCCACCTTAAAAAAAAAACAATTAAAATTTTACTAGTGCTCCATCTCCATGAGTTCTTTGTATTTTATTATACTTTGGTTTTCAACTATCGAATCACCAGTCACCAAAATGAAGCAATAAAAAAGATCCAAGACTTTTACAACGATATAAAGCCCAAGATTTACTGGATCTTTCTTGAGAAAAGGCTGTCACTTTGGCAGGGGTGCACTCTCTTATACTAACTGGCACAGCCCTGCTGGTGGTGTTATCACAGCAAGGGGGGCAGTATAGTTGAGCTATGGAGCTGCAAGGCAGAGGCTATGGGCAACTACCCCTGAGTAGAACTCCAGTCACTCTCTAAACTGTATCTAACTGCCTTTAAAAACAAGAAAGTCACAAGACATTTACTCCTAGGTTTTGAGACAAGCCGTCATGGCTCTGTTTATGCAGACTTGTATAGTGTAGTAAGAAGGAAGAGAGAGGCAGAAAGGACCTTATCACAGAAGAATGGTATGACTATGAGATTTGGATGTTCCTAGATATATTTTCCCAGGTTCAGGGGTGGAGGGGGTGGGGAAGAGGTGTTTTACCTACTTAGTCTGTATATTCCCCTCAGGAGTTTAATATGCCAAGATGTAGTCCCAATCTCTCTGAATCATGGAAATCTCAAAATTGAAACAAGCCTCAGAAGTTTTCTAGTTTAGCCCATTATCTGAGAAATATAATCCATAATACCCCAGTATTGGTCATCTGGCTTTACTTGAAGACCTCTAATGTAATGGAGAAATCAATGGCAACCCACACAGTTCACTCTGTGCTTGGCTTGCTCCAAACATTAAGAAGGATTTCCTTACATCTAGTCATAATCTACTTCTTGGCAGCTTTCAATCATTGCTCATCATATTGCCCTTTGGGATCAAGCATTTGATCCCAAATTTTTTGATCAATTCCCATGATAGGGAAACCATTATCATACAGGTGAAAATGGGGCAGACCCTTAGTCAAACAAGCAATGACTACTAGAACTCCCCTTCCCACTCTCTGAGGAAGACAAAGCTCTGCCCCTTTAAATCTTGTTATCCCTGATAGTACTTTAAGGACTCACCCACCACAGTAGAGTTCTGGGGACTTTCCATCCTGACCCTCTTGCTTGTTCCACATACCCTGGGGTGTCCCATGACTTGTGCGAAGTGACCTCTTAGCAGGGAAATGGAAACCAAACCTGTCCTGGGCCATGACACAGCCACTCCCACCCAGCTTTGTGGTTTTGTCTTTATACTTTGTGTAGACTAACCCCAAAGTGAGCTGAGTTCCACCTGCAGCTCTGCATGCAGGCCACCAGCTTGAGAGAAATAAAGAAAATACAACCTAATTTTTTTTGTCTTTCTTAGACCAAACTTTGGGGTTGACATTTAAAACACCCCATTCCACTTATGGAAAGCTCTAACTATGTAAGTTTCTTACATTGAGCCAAAATCTTTCTCTTTACAACTTCTATGTATTGCTCCTAGTTGTACCATCTGTCACATGACAATCTTTCCCCTATTTAAAGATAGCTCTCTTATCTTCCATAGTCTTCTCTTTTGTGGCATAAGCATTACCAGTTCCTTCAATTAGTCCTCACATGCAATAGTCTCCAGTCTCTTTATTATCCTTGGTAATTTCCTCAGGATGAGCTCCAATTTATAGGTGTTCTAAAAATGACTATATAATACTCCAGATATGATCTAACTAGGGAAGAGTACAATAGGACTCTTACCTCCCTCATTCTAGATATGATAACTCTCAACACCTCTTTAGTCTTGATCACTATGCCTCTCCCAATGTATCCCAACATCACCCTAGCTTTCTTTGGCTGCCATGTCACATTTTTTTACTCTTGTTGATGAAAGGCCTCCAATACAAGTGGAAGGAATGGCCTGGGCCTGCAGACTTCCTGATTTGAAGTTTGCATGCATCTCTCAATGCTAATAAACATTGCATAGTTTTAGAGAACACTTGCAGATGAAGAGAAAAAAAACAGAAAATGGTGAGGAAAGAAGAAAAAGAGAGGTAAAGAGAGAAAGTAGAGAAGAGAAAAAAAGAGAAAAAGAGTGTAGGAGGGAGGAAGGAGGAGAGAATTTCTTTCCCAGGGACAATTGAGGAATGGAACAGTTCATATGGATCCAAGCCTTTCCTTCTGCCTGCAAAGGAGATGTTACATTAACATGGCAACCCACTAAATGTCACAGATGTTCAAATTTGAGTCTACCACATCTTTCGGATCTTGAACTTATGAAGTTGTGTATCTGCACCTAAGCATAAGATTTACCTAAGCATATTTACTTCTGCTAAACTTTAGCCTAATGTTCTAGCCTGTCAAACCTCTTTTGAATCTTGACTTTGTCACCCAGTGCTCAGCTGTCCATGACAATTTTATGTCATCTATGTATTTGATAAACACATCATTTATATCTTTATCCAACTTACTGATTTTTAGAAGGTTACCATGATACCTGAAATACCCCTGCAGAAATCATAAAACACTGGAAAGAGGGCTAGTTTTGAAGCACCTGGCTCAAAGTTCAGCTCCTACTTGGGGTAATCTTGGGATAGATAATCACTCTGAACCTCAGTCTCTCTTCTATAGAATTACAAGAAAAACTATAAGGTCCCTTCCATCTCTAAATCTATGATACTATGATCCTAAGTTAACATCAAAACTTAAAACTCTTTGTGTTCAAACACTTTCAAATCAATCTGTTATTTTCTAGCCCACATCTCTCTACCTTGACCATGAGAATAGCTTAAAAAAAAAAACTCTTTTGCTGTTCTCAGTATTCATCACCAGCCCCATCTCTTGCTAAACTTAAGCTCTCCAGATGCTGTTCTTATAAGACCACATAACTCTGCCCTTGGTTCCAACTTCTGTCCATGTCATTTAAAAATCTAATTTTGTCAACCAGTTTCCTGTGTATCAGCATCAATCTGTTATGCAATCTCTCCTTTCTTTCCAGCCCCCTGCTTTTGTTCTTCTCTAGAATAATTTCTATTTTTGTCTTCAGTTTCATTCTGAAGATCTTCCCATCTTTCTAGAACTGAATTTCCCCAGTATCATTTAAGGTTATACCTATCCTTCCTCTGAACTCTTTGAAGTCCCTAAATCAAAGGTGTGCATAAATCTATGCCTAGCTTTCCTCTCTAGTGTGGAATAGTCACTTCCTCTGAATTTCCATAATTTCTATTTCATCAATGAATTCCTCCTTGTTGGTCAGAATCATAATCAGAATAGCAGTTTCTCTTGTTGCTTTTATCACCTTTTGAATGAAATAGTTATCATGAAAGTCATGAACTTATCAACTGCTCGACTTTCAGCAGAGAGATAGCTCTAGCAGATGCTAACAGAAGCTGTTGAGCTTCCCAAACTCGCCACTTATTTCTTCCTTCCATCGAGGTGGTTTGTAAGTACCCCTCTGACAAAATTGCTTTTGTTTATCCTTTCACTGATCATCATCAAAATGTTCTCTGCCCAAGGCTGCATGGGGTAGTGGATAGAGTATTACGAGACTGGAAATCTAGAAGATATAGGTTTGAGTCCTGCCTCACACACTTACTAGCTGAATAAGACATGAAGTCTCCCACCTCCTCACTAAACACTCCAAGGGCCATAGCACCAAGCTTCCTGTAAGAAGCCACCTGACTGGGATCACACCTTCTACTCATACTGGCTTGAAGGTGTGCTTTCAGACATATCCTAGTGTAGGACACAGCAACACAACTTGGGTAGTTGAAGGCTGTGCCAAAAATTTGAAGTGTCAACCTTGAGCCTTTTAATCACCTGATTTCATCTGCAGACATTACTTATACTTTGCTTGGACTTCTTCTCCAGTGATTAGTATACAACCACCTCCTCTTCATCTCCCAGTCCCTGTGATGCTGAACTTCCAACTGCTAAAAACAAATCTCATTCCCCAACTCCAGTTGCCTACTGCCTTATTCCCATCAACCTCAATCCTAACTTTCTCCCCTTCCCAACCCTCACTGCAATGTGCCACTCTTGATCTGCACACCCCTTCCACTGTGTCCCCTGGAATAGGTGTTCAATAATTAACAAACTTCCTCTCATTTTATATCACTTCCTCTATTATTCCTTTAATCTTCTGGTTTTCACTGATGTGGCTTCCAAGATGAAACTACAGCTATTTATTGCCTTTCTAGGCTACAATTTCACTCATATTCCATTGGTCCTAGTGACAGAATTTTTTTCCTCTGTTACCACTTCTAGATCCTCTAAAGACATCATTCAACAACTTCTCTTCCTTTGAGGTTTAAGCAATCCAAATTTATGACCTAATCTAAATAGTAGTAATGGTTATCTACAAAGCCCCAGTACATTGTTTCTCCTTTCTCAAAGAGTTCAGGGCCTGACTTGAATGAATGAACAAGTGAATGAATTAAATTTTAAAATTTTATTAAGTGCTTACTGTGTGCAAAGCCCTGTGCTAAGCTCTGGGGATACAAAGGGGAAAAGTAAGATAGACCTTGCTCTCAAGGAGCTCACATTCTAATGGAGGAAGACAAGACATTGGGAAAGTTTCAGCTTCAAGCGAAATGAAAAATTGCCATAGTTCTTAGGATGCAGTGGCAAAGCAGATGATAATACTTCTGGAATGTCATTTGCACTGATAAAATCATATCACTTTCTGATATTAAACCATTTGACAGTGCCAAAGCCTTTGATGATGAGAACTTTCTTTTCTAGGTCTTCAACAGATGTGTCCACAGCATTTTCAGAAGCAGTTAACAGGATGCATCTCTACAAGAGTTGCTTCTCAGTATGATGGCTATGGACATTGGGATTGAAGCATTGCTATCTCTAAGACTCTTAGGTCCAGGGTCCTGGACTGTCTCCATCGGGGTCTGAGATGTGATAGATAGTGATCATGGTGGTAGTGGTGGTGATTTGACTTGCTGTCATATGCTGCATCCTTTCTTTCCCTCAGGGTTTCTTGCTTCTTCAACTAGTCTGGCTAGACTACTTTATGAATGGCAGTTGGTAGAGATGGTGGAGATGGCTGACCTCTTCTCCATAGGAGGAGCTTCCCCAGGTGATAGCAGGGCCAAAAGCAGAACTGGTGGTCTTCCTCTCCCTCTCAACTCTCACCCTAATTCTTGGGGATTTCAACATACATGTTGATGTTCTCTCAAATACCCTAACTTCCCAGTTCCTCAATCTATTCATGTCTCATAATCTGTTCCTCATTTTCACCTCAGCTAGTCACAGGAATGGTCATACCCTTGATGTTGCAGTCAGCAACAAGTCTACCACTTCCATGTTCAAGAATTATTCTTCTTTTATCCTATCATAGTATTTTATCTTTCTAGTTCTTCCTAGTGGTTACTCCTCCTAAACCTACTCTTCATCCTCACTATGATTTCTAATCTATCCATTCCTCTGTACTATTTCAGGCTATCACCCTGCTCTGCCTACATTCTCTTTCCTTCCCAAACTTGACCCCTAGGTGAACCAATTCAATGCTACATTATTCTTTACCTTTGAATTCTTGATTCCCTTGTCCTGTCACCAATCACCTTGCCAAATTACAACCTTAGATTATTCCCACCATCTTTTTCCTTTGCTCCTACTTCTACACTGTTGGACAGAACTGTAAGAAATCATAAAACTGTTTTCTAAGTCCACTACAATTTTTTTGCTAGCTTCTCACTACAGCAAGGCAAACTTACTACTCTTCCCTAATTGATTCCCTTTGCGCTTTTTTTCTCTCCTGAAGCCTCCCATGCCACCACCACATCAAACCTATACCCTTCCACCTGAAGACTTTACCTCATAATTCACCAAAAATATTGAAACCATTCTAGAGATACCATTATTTCCCCCTCCTCCTCTTCTCCCATCTCTCTGGTATCATCTCCCATTACTTTCTTCCTTTACTCTGATCTCTAACTTTGAGGTGGCCCTTCTACTTTCCAAGCAGAATCTCCATACTTGTATCCTTGATCTCATCTACTTTCATCTTCTCCAACAGATTTTTCCACCATAATCTCAATTCCCTCTCACTAGGCTCCTTCCCTGATATCTACAAAAATGACCAAGTTGCCCCCCTTTTCCTATTAGTAAATTCTTCCTGAAGCCTCCAATTTGTGGAGGGGCCAAGACTGACCTGCCTTCATTCTCTTCCCAGTTTTGTTCCTGACTTCCTCTGGACTTTAAAACCATGTCCCAAGGCTAGGTACCTTCATCCCTACCCTCCATACCACTCCTTTTCATCCCCCTTTTGTGTGTTGTCTTCTCTCATTTGAATATAAGTTCCTTTAGGTCAGGAGCTATCTTTATTTTCATTTGTATTTGTATCCTCAGAACCTAGCAGAGTATGAGTGTGCTAAGCACATAGTAAGTGCCTAGTAAATGCTTATTGACTTGACTTGGTTTGACATTTATATACCATAATTTATTTAGCCATTTCCCAATTGATGGACAAACTGTCTTCACATTTGTTTGTAATTCTTTGCCACTACAAAAGTAGGTGCTATAAATATTTATAGATATAGATATAGATATAGATATAGTTATAGTTATATAGATCCTCTTCCTTCTCTTATCTCTTTGGAAATGTAATTGGGCCAAAGAGTATGTATACTCTAGTTACTTTGTGGGTATGGTTCCTAATTCCCTTTCAGACTAACTGGTCCCATTCTTAGCCCCAACAATTGTGTATTAGTGCATCTGTCTCTTGCAACCCTTCTAGCACTTGTTATTTTCCTTTTTTTGTCATCTTTGCCAATTGGCATCAGATAGAACTTCAGGGTTGTTTAATTTGCATTTATCTAATTATTAGTGATTTGAGAAATTTTTATATGGTTATTGATAGGTTGCATTTCTTCCTTTGAAATTACCTGTTCATATCCTTTGACCATTTCTATATTTGGGAATGGCTCTTGTTATAAACTTGAATCAAATCCTGTATATCTTGGAAATGAGAGAAATTTGTTGCAAAGGTTTTTTTCCCAAAGTAACTGTTTCTCTTCTCATCTCAACTATGCTGATTTAGTTTGTGCAAAAATTTTAATTATATGTAAATATAATTGTCCATTTTATCTTCTGTGATCTTCTTTATTTAGTGCTGGCTCATGAATTCTTCCCTTGTCTATAGACACAAAAGGAAATTTCTTTCCTTCTGTAATTTGTTTATGATATGACTTTTTTATATCTCAGTCATGTACCCATTTGGAACTTTTTGTATTTGGTGGGAGATGTTAATCTAAATTTAATTTATGCCAGACCATTTTAAGATTTTCCCAACAACTTTTGTTACTATAGAAGCTCAGGTCTTTAAGTTTATGATTGTTTAAGAAACAATTTATGCATAGATAAGTAAATACCAATTGTATGCCAAGTAAATCCAAAGTTATTTCAGGTTAAGGGTACTAATAACTAGGGAATCAGGACAGATATTGTGTATGAGGTGATAGGGGCTGAGTCTTAAAAGAAAACTGTGAGACAGTTTGGTAAGGACACTTCAAGCACAGAGAATAGCCTGTGCAAAAGCTTAGGTTTGGGAATTATAATGTTGTGTACTGGGAAGAGTAAATAGACTGGTCTGACTAAAATTTATAGTACATAAAGGAAAGTACTGTCCAACAAACCTGAAAGGAAGGCAGGAACCATGTGGTAAAGGGGTTTAAATGGAGAAGTTTTTATTTGATCCTAGAAGCAAGAGAAAGTCACTGAAGATTCTTAAGCTGGGAAAGTGACATGATCAAATCTGTGCTCTAGGAATACCAATTTGGCAACAGCATGGAGGCTAGATTGGAGATGTGAGAAGCAAGGAGACTAATTAAGGAAGATACTGTAATAGTTCAGGCAAGAAGTGACAAGAACCTGAACTGGGATAATTGTGGTTTGAATGGAAAGGAGATGAATGTGAGAGATGCTATGGGAATATAACGGACAAGATTTGGCCACTGATTGGCAATGAGAGATAAAAGATAGAGAAACTTAAAAATGACTCCAAGGTAACAGATCTATACAACTCAACAAAAGATGTTCTCAACAAAAATAGAAACATTACAAAAAGGAGACAGTTGGGTTTTTTAGGGGGGAGGGAGGTGGTGAGAAGAGATAACATCTTTTTTGGATGAATTGATTTTGAAGCACCCATGGGACATCTAACAGCATGGTTAGAAATGCAGCTGGTGCAGAAGTAGCTCTCTGGGGAGAAATGAGTGCTAGGTATGCAGACTGGGAATGATCTTAATACAACTGCTAGTAGAACTAATAAGAGGTGAGGAGATTATAAAAAGGGAGAAGTGAAAATAATCTAGAACAAAGCCTCGAGATAGACCCATACATAGCAGATGAGGCATGGATGATGTGTGTCAGAGGACCTTAACTTAAATCTTGGCTTTACCACTAACTACCTGTGTGACCTTGGGCAAGTCACTTTATCTTTCTAGGACTCAGTTTCTTCATATATACAATGAGGGGAGACCTCTATGGTCTCTTCCAAATCTAGATCTATGAACCTATGACCCAACAGAGGAGACTGAGGAGTTTTCAGATAAGTCATAGTACAGCCAGGAGAGAATAGTATCAGCAAAATCCATAAAGGAAAAATTACCCAACAGGTCAACAGTGTCAAATGCTACAGAGAGGTCCAGGAAGATGAGTACTGAGAAAAGTCTATTGTATTTGGAAATTTAGAGATCTTTGGGTTTTGAAAATTTAGAGATCTTTAATAACCTTGGAGAAAACAAGGTCAGTTGAGTGTTAAGGTCAGAAACCAGACTACAAGAGACTGAGAAGTGAATGAGAGAAAGTAGAGGCAGCAAGCGTAGAGATCTTTTTCTAGAAGTGTGATTATGAAAGGGAGAAGAGATAAGAGATAAGTGGAGGGGAAAGTAGAATCAAGTCAAGGTTGGTTAATGATGGAGACTTGGGCATGTTACTAGTCAGCAAGGAAGGAATAAGAAAATAGAAAAAATTTGAAAATTATAGAAGGAGGAATTTGCAAAAGGGACAAGAAGCTGGAAGGGACAGGAAGAAACGGAATCTAGGTCATAAGCCGAACTGTTGGCCTTACAAAAGGGAAAAACTATCTTTTTGTTAGCCTAGAGCAAGAGTAGAGAACAGAGGATTATGTCAAGGAGTTTTTAATTGTAAAATAAGGAAAAAGAGGAAACTAGGTCATCTCCTCTATTATCTCTGTAAAAAAAAAAAAGTCCTCTGCTGACAGGGAGGGAAAAAGAAGAAAAATTTTAGAAGAGTTTCTGTGGGGAGCATAATAAAAGTGGGAGTCCACCTGACTTTAGATAAATTTGTAGTGGACCTAGCCAGCAGAGCTGTGTGTCTTCTTCCAGCATAAGCCAGATGCAGATAAATTAAAAAAAAAAAATTTAAAGTGAATGATGGGCATAAGTGAGTGTTCAGGTTTGGCAATTAATGAATAGTGATAGGACAACGGGACAAGGGATTCAAGTTAGGAGAACATAACTAAACTTAAGTGTAGTTTATGTTTATCTATAGGGTCAAGATTGAGGAGGAAGGAAAGTAAGACTACATCAGAATGGATGGCCTGGGAGAGAACTGGGGGATGTTGGGAGGGAAGAGGCTTTGTTTCACAGAGGAGTTTCAGGGTTTCAAAGGAACTTTGCAATTTCTCATAGGCCTACTTATGCCCTCTTTAATTGTGCTCCTGGCTCTTCTCTGTCCAGAATATGTATACATTTGGACATACTCTAGAGATTGTCCATTTAACTATTATTAACATTATTATCATTAACACATATTAATATATATTATTAACATATATGTATATACATATGTGTATATATTATTAGCACATATTAGCACATTATTGACATTTATGTATACATTTGGACATACTCTAGAGACTGTCCATTTAACTATTATTAACATTATTGTTAACATACATTAAAATGTATTATTAATATATGTATATATTATTAACATATATTAGCATATTAGTATTAACATGTATGCATACATTTGGACATACTCTAGAGACTGTACATTTAACTATTTGTCATAGGGCCGCAGGTTCCCCACCCCTGGTAGACAGTCGGCATTCTTCATCCATGTAGTATTTTTTTTTCCTATGTACATGTTTAGATCAAACTTTTTGAATAGTTATGGATCTCATCCATCAAGCTTTGCAGTGTTATGAGAATTGGTGCAGCCACCACCACAATGTCACCTTCAACCAACATCTGAGGGAATTAATCAACTGAATTAGATCTCTCTTCTACTTCGACTTTTGGTTATATCTCCATGACAGTAGTGACTATCTTTGGTGCATACATGTCTCCCTGTTTTGTGCCTCACCTGTTATTAATAAGAATTGTCATAACTTTGATATGTATGTACATGGGGGATACCATGTTATGAGAGCCTTTAAAGCAGCCTTTTTCTCTATTGAATCAAAAGTTTGATATAGTCAAAAAATAATAGACATTGCAGAATCTTACATTCTTCTCTTTCAGTCAATTGTGCATTGGTAAAGATATGGTCTACTGAAGAATATTGCTTGTGAAATACTCTGTCTTTTCTATCAAGATCTTCATTGGGGCAAGTAGGTGGTGCAGTGGATAGAGCACCGGCCCTGGACAGGAGGACCTGAGTTCAACTCCAGTCTCAGACCAAACACTTGACACTTACTAGCTGTGTGACCCTGGGCAAGTCACTTAACCTCAATTGCCTAAAATTTAAAAAAAAAAGGAAAAGGATCTATATGTACAAAAATGTTTATAGCAGCTCTTTTCAGCAGCAAAGAATTGGAAACTGAAGGGATGCCCATCAATTGGGGAGTAACTAAACAAATTGTGCTATGTGATTGTAGTGGAATGCTATTGTGCTATCAGAAATGATAAGCAGGATGCTCTCAGAAAAACCTGGAAAGACTTACATGAGCTGATGCAAAGTGAAATGTACTGAGTACAAAGTAAGAGCAATATTATAAGATGATCAGCTGTTAATGACTTAGCTTTTCTCAGCAATACAATAATATAAGACAACTCTGAAGTTCTTACGATAAAAAATGCTATCCATCCCCAGAGGAGGAACTGATGGTGTCTGAATACAGATTGAAACATACTTTTTTCACTGTTTTTCTTGAAAGTTTTTTTTTAATGTTTTCCTTTACAGCATGACTTAATGTGGAAATGTTCTGCATGACTACACTTGTATAACCTATACCAAATTGCTTGTCTTCTCAATGGGGGAGGGGAGAGAGAAGAAGGGAGAGAATTTGGAACTCAAGGTTCTAAAAATGAATGTTAAAATTGTTTTCACATGTAATTGGGGGAAAATAAAATACTAAATAAAAAAATAATGAAGAATGAAGAAACTGATTAAAGATATCATCAAAGAAATGCATGAGCAAAAAAGAAACCATGGCAAGAGCTAGGAATAGTCATTGGACAAATATACACACTGCAATGGTCTCTTTCAGATGTCAAGAGGAAGCAAGGAAGACCTCCAGCACGTTGGATAAATCACTTACAATGAATTTATGGGAGAGAATGTGGACAAAAATCTATTAAAATGGGGCAGGTAGGCATGTAGGATCAGAGGATCAAATCATAGCATCGCAAACTACATCACTGGAGAAAATACCTACATTGGTTAGTTCAGGATCCATTAGAGTATTTGAGGCCCTTGTGAGAAATGCCCTTCTCAGGGGGCAGCTAGGTGGTACAGTGGATAGAGCACTGGCCCTGAAGTCAGGAGGACCTGAGTTCAAATCCAGCCTCAGACACATAACACACAGTAGCTGTGTGACCCTGGGCAAGTCACTTAACCCCATTGCCTAGCATAAAAAAAAAAAAAGAAATGCCCTTCTCAGGAGACCTTGGTTTGCAGATGACTGTGGCCTTCAGTAAAGAACATAAAATTAAGGTAAAGTCATATGGAATGATGGAAAGAGCGCTGCACAGGGAAACAAGAGGGCTTTGTGCTGTTATCTAGGTGTGTGTTAATTTGGACAAGTTATATAACCACTCCAGAACTCAGTTTCTTCATCTGTAAAATGAGGGAGCTCATTTTAAATGATCTTTTAAAATCCTTTCCAGGTCTAACAATCTGCATTTCTGTGTATACGACTCTTCATTCTCACCAAAGTTAACAAAGACATTATAGCATTTGACTATTAAGACCATAAACATTCACATATGAGATAGTTATATACATATATATAGTGTTAGCGTATAGTAATATATAATAATATATATGTAATATATTACATATCAAATGTGCTACCTATATAAATAAAATGTTCATGGTCTTAAAAGTAACATGTATGATATACACATATGTATTGCTGAATACTATTATAAAAATTATCAAAATGTGTTTTATCCTAAATACTTCAAATAATACTTTAGATTTATTTTAATGCCAGCAAATTAGCTTGATTTAAATGCCAACTGTCATATATGTGGATTGAAATACTAAGTATCCACCATTTTAGCAGAATGACCGTCATCTAAATGAACCCTTACCAATAAAGTCCATTGCTGTCTCTGCTTCAGAAAACATCTGTTGCTACAACAACCGAGATGTAAAAATGGGTTAATTAAACTTTTGAAGCATTAAAAAAAAACCCAATTATTCCTATGACAAATTTAAGGTATTTCTGAGACACCCTATAATTTTACTCGTAATTAGAAGATATTAGTGAAATCAGTTATGGATTTTTTTAAAGGTAAAATTATGGGTAAGCATTTTAGTCAGCCATTATATTTTGTATTTTAAGTGGTGATAAAGGACTCCACTTTCCTATCAATGCTGAGGTGTTAAAGAATATCTGCTACAATAGACAAAAATTTTATATTGATTTCTCCTTTTCAATGAGCCAAATAAGACCATTATCTCAATAATTTATAATTTACAGAACTTTTAAAAAGCTCCAACAATAAAGTAATGTCAAGGTGCCCTCCAAAGAGGCTTACCACCTGGGCTTCTCTGAGCACTAAACCTCACCTCTCCTAGCACTTGTAATTGATGATTTCTCTCATTCTGCATTCCATTCCCTCCTTTGTTATTCACTAACTAAACTGAACTTTTGATATTGCTGGCTGTAATGAATAACCCTTCCTCAATTACATGTACTTGGAGATGTTCTATGTGGATGGAGATGCTTCCCAATACTCATTGCTTAATGGATCAGCAGTTGACTGACAGGCAGAGGAAGGAAGGGGATAGAAGACAGAGACAAAAGAAAGGTCTAAAGGACAGACAGTATCAGCCTAGACAATGATGATTCTCAGGGCAGGAAGAGGGAAGAAAAGATGCTGCATAGGAACAGGAAATCAGAAGGGAGAGCATCAGTGAAAGCTATCATAGCCTAAGAATGACATCTGTCATAGCTGAACACTAAGAGGGAGGCAAGTTTCTGGGCACACCCTAAAGGAATATTCCTATTGAACTATCCCCTCAAGTATACTGGCTCAACCAACCCATAATCTATCTACAACTCTCCCAGCAGCTGCATGTTATTGGATGTGTATGACATCTGTCAATTAGTTTCTCAGTTTATCATACTCGATGCTGGTGATCTCATCAATCATAAGTGTTAGAAAGAAGCTCCATGCTGTGTAAAGGAAGACAGGGAAGAAAATGTGAATGAGAGGTAGGTGTGTATGTGGGAGTGAGTGAGTGCCCAAGTGTATATATGGGAAAGGGGAGAGAGAGAAAGGAAACTTGAGAATCAGGATTGTCTGGCCCACCAAAAAAAGAGGGGGGGAGGGGACAGCTAGGTGGCACAGTAGATAGAGCACTGGCCATGGAGCCAGGAGAACCTGAGTTCAAATCCAGCCTCAGATCAGACACTTGACACTTACTAGCTGTGTGACACTGGGCAAGTCACTTAACCCCAATTTCCTCACTAAAAAAAAAAATGTCTGGCCCGAGGTCAGACAGGTAGTATGTGGCAGAGGGAATATTCAAACTCCAAATTCATGTCCTCTAACTTCAAATCCATCACTCTTTCCATTACGCCCCTCTACCCAGTCCACTATTTTACAGATAAGGAAATTGAGACCCAGAAGGGTAAAGTAACTTGCCCAAAGACACTAGTGATAGATAGAAAGGAATTTTAGAAACTTGGAAACCACAGTATTTTTGTGTATCTGTTTTTATTAAGGTCAAGAGAAACAATGTACATTTAGGTTACTGGTATTTGTTGTGATGGGGTTCCTTTGGCCAGGAGGTCACTGTATTCTATGTCCTAGTGCCCTCACACAGTGATACCAAAACTGGGAAGCTGGATGAAAAAAACTGGATGAAAAGTTGTTGATCAGATTTAGTTTATATCATATATTTAAACGTGAAATTTTCTGAGTCCCTTCTATTCTCTGCCAAGTAAGAAGGAGTAGCCCCAGAGGCACAAAGTGACCTATGCCTCTAACGAAGGCTGGGATGAACGATCAAAAGGCTTGGTTTAATTTTACCCAGACTGTGGGGCTTAGACAATTGAGGAATTCAAAGAGCTAATAAGCACAGGGTCCAGAGGAAGAAGCTACCAGATCTAGTGTCAGAGGGCTGTGGAGGGGACAATCATGACCTGCATTTGTGAGTTAGCCTGGAACTCAGTCAGAAAGGGCTTTGTTTCCTCATGTTCTTGAGTTACCAAGATGTTTAGGGGTTAAGTAGGTTTGAACTGAGAAACTAGACATCTGTTAACCTGAGACAAACAATTCTATAACTAAAATATATTCTTGTAAACAGATTATAAATCGTAGCATTTAAAACTGGAAGGAACCTTAGAGATTATATAGTTTAGGGTTTCTTAACCTGGAGTCTATAGATAGATTACAATGCATCCACGGACTTAGATGGGGAAAATTTACATATTTATTTTCATTAACCTTTAACTGAACTTTAATATTTCTTTAAATTATTTAAAAACATTATCCTGAGAAGGGGTCTATAGGCTTTACCAGACTGCCAAAGGAGTCCATGATATAAAGAAGGTTAAGATCTTCTGATCCAGTCTAAGCCCCCCTTTCTACAGATGAAGTTTCTGAGGAACAGAAAGGTTGAATCATTTACCCAAGGCTAAACAGATAGGAGAACCAGGATTTGAGCCTAGTTTCTTGGACTTAAAATCCAGGGCTCTTTCCATTAAACCATACTACATTTCCTATATAGAGTTTGTACCCTTAGAATCATCACACTGTAATAAGTAGATTGGCATTCTAAACAACCAGTTGAGAGAGCTATAAATTGTATATCCCTTTCTGGAGGAATATAGACCTATAATGTGAGTCCTAAAAGGAGAATTCCCTTAATTATTGTCATTAGTAACTAGCCAAAAATGTGGAGAGACCTTTCTATGAAGGGTCAGTTCTCATGGTAGTGTTATCACCCCACTCCAGTTCATCTCATTGCCTTCAACCCTCACATTCAGTACACACAACAGGAGGTCCTTTGGGGCCTCTAATAGTACCTTCCTCTAGTTCCATTCTTGTCCCATACATGCACTGCATATGTACAGCCCATTTGAGTGTTTGTTATAAAAGGAAATACATGAAAGAATGAGTCATAATGAAAGAATATTTTCAAATAATATGAAACTCAATGGTGTACATTGCCTTCTCTATACATATCTACCTACTTAACCTCACAAACATACAGCATTTATCTGAAAGAATTCTAATATTGAAGTCATAAAAGTTATTTGCTAAGAAATCTCATTTTCATTTTCTCAACTTGCTTCCTTGAAGTTTTATTATAGAATTAAAATTTCCAAGCTTTTTTATCAGTACAACCAGGACCTATGATTTTAGCAGTATGGAAGCTGTCCTGACCTATATGGGTAATAAATAAAGATAGATACATAGATAAACACATTTATATTTACATATACACATACATATATACATATTTGTGTGTATGCATATATGTGTATATGTGTTTGTGTGTGTATATGTATATATATGTATGTAATATATATATATTAGTCTTAATTGCATGAGGCTCAGAAAACTATAAGCAATATCAGAGGCAAGATTTGAATCTTGATTTTCCTTACTTCAAGTCTAGCACTCTAGCTCCTACACTATGCTGCTACATCATATAGGCAGCTAGGTGGCCCAGTGGATAAAGCACTGGGCCTAGAGTCAGAAAGATCTAAGTTCAAACTAGGCCTCAGATCCTTACCATTTGTATGGCCCTGAGTCAGTCACTTAATTTCTATCTGCTTCAAAATCCTCACCTGTAAATTAATAATAGCACCTACCTCACAGGATGGTTGTGAGGATTACATGAGAATAATATTTGTAAAGCACCTAGCACATTGCCTGGCACATAGTAGATATTCAATAAATATTTGTTCTCTTTGTTTCTTCTTCCTGCTCATGCTTTTATGTTATGTTTAGCATAACTTTAACATTTCAATAAGGAAATATTAAGGTTATGTCAAATATTAAAGGTTATTTTGGAGCTCAGAGACAGAGCATTTAAAATAATATTTTATATTCATAGATCTCATTTCTATTTTGCAAGGAATTAAAAGTAGTAAATGATAGCTCTTCAAACTGTACTAAACTAGGTGAATAAGTAGCATATGTTTTTAAAAGCTGAAATCCACAGAAGTGGCTGTGAGCAAGTAAGTGAACCTTTCTGAGCTTCAGTTTCTTTATGTTTAAAATGAGAGGGTGGGAACAAATGGTCTCTGAGATCTATTCCAGCCCTTACTCTTTTGATCAAAGTCATTCATTCAACAACTATTCTTTGCCCACTATGTACATACAATGCACTGTGCTGGGCACCATAGGGGACATAACAATGAACAAGACTTGGTTACATCCTTCATGGAATTAAATTTGTTAGGGGCAAGAAGACGTTTACGAAAAAGAATGATAGTACAATAACAGAGGCACAAAATAAAACACTCCGAGGGTTCCGGAGCAGGGCAGAATACTCCTAACCAGAGGAAAATCAGACTGGTTTAATTGAAGAAGTGGCATTTGACCTAGGTCTTGAAGAATGAATAGTAATTAGCTAAAGTAGAGCTTAAATGTGAGTTACTATTGTAGTTGTTGTTTGGAACAGGGCCATTCCAAAAGGAAGAAAGAATGTGAACAAAATTATGGAAGCAGGAAAATATGAGGAATCTTTAAGGCATGGCAAAAAGTCCAGATTGGCTAGAGTGAATAGCCAGGGTTCTTAATTATTTTTTTTATCGTGGGCTTTTTTGGCAATCTGGTGAAGCCCATGGCCCTTTCTCAGAATAACATGTTTAAATACTTGAAGGTAATGCTAACTTTCAATAAGAGGATAATAAAAATAGAGTTGTAAATTTTTTTTTCCCATCCAAGTTCAGTGATCCACAGACCCATTGTAGGTCCATGGGCCTCAGCGGAAGAACCCCTGATAAAATCACAGATTTAGAGCTGGAAAGGACCTTTGAAATGAGTTACCTAATTCAAATTGCCCGTTTTAAAGATGAAAAAATGAGGCCCAGAGAGGTTAAGTAACTTCCCCAATGTCACGAAGGTTGTTAAGTAGCAGAGTCAGGATTCAAATTAAGATCTTCTGCCTCCCTATACAGGGCTCTTTCTAGTATACCATACTTTCTAGGAGAAAGGACTAGAGGAATACATTAAACCCAAATCATGGAGGGTTTTGAATGCCAGGCTAAATAGACATATTTTATTGTATGATATAAAACCACTGAGGGTTATTGAAGATGGTAAAAGTGACCCTGATTAAGACTGGGCTTTATGAAAATTAGTCTGACATCAAGTACAAGATCAATTGGAATGGAGAATACACTTCAAGAAAACTGGGCCAGCCATCAGTTGGGGAATGGCTGAACAAATTGTGGTATTTGATTGTGATGGAATACTATTGTGCTCTAAGAAATGATGAGCAAGATGGTTTTAGAAAAACTTGGGAAGACTTATATGAACTGATGCAAAGTGAAGTAAGCAGAGCCAGGAGAATATTGTACACAGTAACAGCAATATTATAAGGATTATCAATTGTGAAAGACTTAGCTACTCTCATCAAAACAATGATCAAAGACAATTCCAAAAGACCCATGATAAAAAAAAATATATTATCTACCCCCAGACAGAGAATTGAACTCTAAATACAGATGGAAGCACGTTAATTTTTACTTTCTTTATTTTTATTTTATTTTGTTTGTGTTTTCTTTTGCAATATGGCTAATATGTGATGCAGCCGCTGCAGTGGTGAGCATGAGACCAGCTCAATACTCTTAACCCGGAGGCGCATTGATGAGGCAGGAGACAGAGAGATGGCAGAAGCTCCGTTTGTTAAGTGCTAGTAGCTTTCTTTTATATCCTTAGTAACACCTGATCAAAGCATGATCACCACGTGTTAGCCAATCACCAAGTCTGCTGGACACCTGCAGCCCTCGTATCAGGGGTATGAGTAGGACTTTTCTCCCAATGAGAGGAGAGCCGAGCCAACCGTGGGAGCTGCATCTCAGCAAAGGAGAGGTCTTGTGAGACTTCCTTGTTTTTGCCACTCAACAGGTTGTGACCCTCAGCTTCTGCCAAGAGAAGCTAGAAGTCCCATGGGAAAATTACCCTAACAAATATGAAAATATTTTTTGCATGACATCACATGTATAATAGATATCAAATTACTTGCTTTCTCAAGGAGGGAGGAAGAGACCGAGGGAGAGAAAGAATTTGGAACTCAATTTTTAAAAAAAGGATTGTTTAAAAGATTTTACATGTAATTGGGAAATATTTAATGGAATAAGTAAAAATAAGTAAAAAAAAAAAACAACAACAAAAGAAGACTGAGACAGGAGACTTTGCTGCAGAAAGTGTGTTGAATCAAGAGCCAGAGGAGCTAGGTCTAAATCCTGGCTTTGTCACTTTTCTATCTGTGTAATTTTGTGAAAATCACACCTCAGTGTCCTCATCTGTAAAGTGAGAGAGTTGAAAGTGATAATCTTTAAAGCCCCTTCAGGCTTTAAAATCTATCAGGCAATAGCTTAGAAAGTAATAAAGTGTAGTGGCACAACCTAGGAGACAGGCTTCCAATTAGCTGGTGGGTTCAGGGATTTTTGGCCACCCCTCAGAGGCTTCCTCCTTTCTCTCTGACTTCAAATCTATCCCTCTTTTAGGCCCTTTCATATCAATCCATTGCACCAACATGTTATCACAATTGCTAAGTGATAAGGAAAGGATGCTCCATCACGTAATGGGGGTTTCCTTCATTCCTCATTTAACCCTCTTTTAAAGATTTTTATCAATACTGTCTTCTCCCTGCCTAACACATTTCTGAGCTAATGGAACATTAATGTTTTCCAGTAGAGGATGTCAATCCCTAGTCTGACAGTTGTAGCAACTAGTCTGTGGTGGGGTATCTGAAGACAAGTAATAGTTTAACCATAAATTGATGATTATTCAAATTGATTCCATTCAATAAATAATTTATTAAGTGCTTAATTTGTTTCAGACACTGAGAATAAAAAGACAAAACAAAAGAGATTCTGTCCTAGGATTTTCTCCCTCCTCATCTTTGCCTCCCAGCTTCCCTGTCTTACTTGACATCTCAGCTAAAGTCCCTCCTTCTAGAAGTCTTTCTCAATCCCCCTTAATGCCCACTCATTCCTTCTGAGATTATCTCCAATTTATCCTCTATATATCTGATTTGTACAGAGTTACTTGCATGTTGGCTCTGATGGGGTTGGGATCTGAGCCCCAGAAAGGAAAAGCCCTGAACCCCTAAACCACATCAGCTCCATTATCAGTGTGAACTTTTTAAATATTTATTTATTTTTAGTTTTCAACATTTTCTTCCATAAGATTTTGAGTTCTAAATTTTCTTTCCCTCCTCCCTCCCCAAAATGACATGCAATCTGATACAGGTTCTACATATACATTCGTATTAAACATTTTCACATTAGTCATGTTGTAAAGAATAATTAGAAGCAATGGGGGAAACCATGAGAAAGAAGAAACAAAAAAGAGGAAGAGAGCAAATAGTATGCTTCGATCTGCATTCAGACTCCATAGTTCTTTTTCTGGATGTGGATATCATTTTTCATCATGATAGATTGTGAACTTCTTGAGAGCGGGGATTGTTTTTGCCTTTCTTTATATCCTAGCCCTTAGCTCATACATAGTAAGCACTTAATAATTGCTTGATGTGCTTGTTACCTTATAATCTATTAGAAAAAGAACATAGAGAAGTAAGTATAAAAATATACAAAGATAAGGTGGGGGAAGTAGGAGTAGGAAGGTTTTTATTTGCTTTCAATTAACTAATTGACCTCTCAACTATGAGAAAAATTATTTTTCTTAGTAATCATTATCTTGGAGACTCAGAGTTTCCCCCATCGCCCTTCATCTAATCTAATGGCTCTATTCCTGCTCATTGTGTTGCCCAAACAGGTAGCTCAGACAATGTTGATTCCTCCCTATCATCAAGACTGGTGATATGGGAATTGATGTCTCTTTGACCAAGATTAAGTGACCTAAATCACTTAACCCAAAGCCCTCATTTTAATATAGCCCATCTCCCGGTGTGTTGACCAATCATAGTTGGTTGCCACCCCTTGGGAACACCTACTTTTTGAAGGGCATATAACTGTATCCCCAACCCTCAAATCAAGCCAGTTCTGGACTGGCCTCCTCCTTAGGGAAGCCCAGTTCTGAACTGCAACTCCTGTGCAATGCATGTCGCCAGCTTGAGACAAATTAAAAACATGGACACAACCTAATTTTGTTTGTCTCTTTTCTTAGAACAAATTCTGCAAAGGTTGACAATTAAAGAAACTTCCTAATCTAGGGCAACCCCCTCCCACTGCCCACTCCAATCCCAGCTTCCTGAAAATATAAACTACCTGCACCTGGTCCCTCACTAAAATACAGGATCAAGTATTTTAAACTAATAAGCATTTGCCCAGAAAGACTTGCTCCTAAAAGGTAGAGAAGGGAGGTTATCAATCAATTAACAAGCATTTCTAAGTACTTACAATTTTCAAAGCACTTTGCTAGATATTGGAGATATAAATAGAAAAGTAAGACTGTCCTGGCCTCTAGCAGCTTACATCCTAGTAGAGGGATACAACACATAGATCTGAGAGTGGTACCCAGGGAAGGGAGCTTCTTTCTACTATAGACAGTCACAGAGCTTATAATTGGAGCCATAGGGACTTGGAATGTCAAGCTCTTTCCAACAGCATGTTGATTTAAGCGTTGTTCCCTAAGAAACAAGTGGGAAAAAAAAGGTTGAGTAGGGCCCTGGGGGCAGCAGGAAGCATGGGCAGATGGTAAAACTGATAGGCCCTAGTATCCTGGGGCATGATTGGATTTGTTGAAGACAGAATTTGTCAGGGGCTGAGGGCTAAGGCAAGGTCTGACTCACCCTCTACCACAGGGCAAGTCACCAAAATGAGTGGATTAAGCCCTCACCCCAACTCCATTCCCACCCCCTTAGGGGGACTGTTTCTGGAGGTATATGTAAGAGGGTTTCTGTTGCAGATGGTCAGATGGCAACATACACACACTGTCTAGGCACTGATGCAGGTCAGAGGAAGGTAGGCAGTACCTGGATAGAATGAAGCATGATCTCATGGGATATAATGGCCTTCTACAATGTCATACTGTTGCCACAGTTTGAGGTAAAGATGGAACTATGACTCAAGAAGGGTAGAAAGGAGCTAGTCTCAATATCAAAGAAGTAACTCTCACTCTGTGGATTGCTCCCTGTTGTTTACATATAATGATAACAATAAATAAAATGTGGGTAATGTAAATATTATCCCCATTTTATAGAGGAAGAAATTGAAGTTCAAAAACATTAAGTGATTTGCCCAGTCACCCAACTAACAAGTGTCAGAGCCATAATTTGAACCATGATATTATAAGTGTCTAGCCCTTTTTTTACTACCTAATGGCAATCAATTACCCTGTCTGTGTGCCTGTTACCTACTCCTTTCAACCCTTGATCTTCAGCTATACTGTTTTTTTTCCTTTGAGGGAACCAATTCCTGAAACTCAAAAACTTTTAGAATCTTTAGTTAAATTTGACAGAAGGGTATGACAGTGATTTTTCTCCTACTGTTGATGGAAAATTTCCTGTTTTTATTACTGTATGTGGAAAGTGGGTTTTGAAATTATTTTTTTAAATAATGATAACTTTCTGAGAAAGTCACTTCCCTGGGAGGGTATCTGAAGAATGACTCATCCAGAGAAGTGAAAATAATGAGGAGGGCTAGTAATCTGAGGCCAGAGAACCTGTCACCTCAGTTCTGCAAATGAACTAAAAACCAAAGATAGCCTTCAGATCAGAAGCTGGAAATTAAGTTGAGGTCTAATAGGCATGAAAGCTTTTAAAGAGAAAGTAAAGTCAGTCAGTTCCTAGTTTTTGAAGGAGGTTGTTGAAATGAAGGCAAACTCCAAGGAGTTGCCATCACTGGCCATCGAGGTGCAAGGCTTTCAAAACCTATGACAACTTATAGGAACTAGACACAGATCTAGCCTTCAACAGAAGCACTTTTTTTTTTGTCTTTCTCTTAGGGACTAATCATGTTCTACTTTTATTAGTTATTTGTGCGTCTGTGTGTGCCTTATATCTCTCCTAGATTGTAAATTCCCTGAGGGCAAAGTCCTATGTTTTATGTAAATCTTCTATTTCCCACCACTACCTAGCTAGTGAGTGATTTCATTGGCATAGTAAATTCACAAAGGAGAAACTCCCAATATCTATGCAGAAGATCAGTACCTACTAGTACAAATTTAGAGTTAGAATCTTAGTTGCCTGGGCAGCTAGGTGGAGCACATTGGATAGAGTGCAGGGCTTGAAGTCAGGAAGACCCATCTTCCTAAATTCAAATCTGGCCTCAGACACTTACTAGCTGTATGACCCTGGGCAAATCACTTAACCCTGTTTGCCTCAGTTTCCTCCTCTGGAGGAATTTCCTCAGCTGGAAAAGGAAATGGCAAACCATTCCAGTATCTTTGCCAAGAAAACCCCAAATGGGGTCACAAAGAGTCGGAAAGGACTGAAAAGCAACTGAACAACAACAGTTACCTGGAGCAAGTAACCTGACCAGGTAACCCAGATAGTATGTGTCAGAGATGGAACCTCAAGATAGTCTGAATTCTGAGATTACATCTCTATCCACTACCGCATACTGCTTCTCCTGCTCTGAAGGTAACAAACACTTGATAAATGCTTATTGAATTGTTCAACTGAATTAATTACCAATGGAAGTAATTGACCCTCACTATGAGGGTTGAACCACCCTCAATTAGTAGCTAATGGATTTGCTTCAGTCAAACCAACCAGACCAAAAGGAAATTCATTTAAGAGCATGAGAGGGCTCCTAAGGTCAGGAACCACCAAGACCTATAACAGGCACAAAGTAAGTCACTGTGAAATTGATTTTTTTTTTTTTGCTTTTCTCATCCAGGGAGCCAAGGAAAGGGCTTTCAAGGACTTTCATTTGACTGTGAGCTCCTTGAGAGCAGAGATTGTTCTTTGCCTTTCTTTGCATCACCAAGGTTTAGCAAGGTGCCTGACACATAGTAGATGCTTAATAAATACATGTTGACTTGAGGAAGGACATAAGAAATAAATGCAGAGTCAGTCAGGGCATTATCAAACCCAAGGGAAGAATCTTCGAGGGCCAGATAGGAAAGAGTCTTCCTTCAGCAGGAGCCCTACTAAAAGAAATGGGACCAAGAAGCTCAGTATACTAGGTGCCTCATCAACTGGAAAGCTCTTCAGCTTAGTAGCCTGTGATCTCAGGCTAACATCCAATCTGACATAGAGTCTCAACACTCCTTGGAAGGGAACTCAAAAGTTGCTCGGTTCAACCTCTATCTGAATGCTGTGGAATGCAGCATAGTTTAGTGGAAAGAGCACCGAATTAGGAATCAGAAAAGCTGGATTCAAATTCTGGCTCTATCATTTATTGGCAGCATGACCTTAAGTCATTTAACATCTCTGGGCCTTTGTTTCTTTGTTGTAAAATGAGGGCAATTCCTAAATAATTTCTGAAGACCCTTATAATTCTAAAACCACACAAACAGGAATTATTTCAACATTCTCACCAAGTGGCCATCATCTGCTTGAAGATTTCCAGCAAACAAGAACACTGCATCCTGAGGGAAACTATTCCACTTCTGGACAATTCTAATTGTTAGGACATTTTGCCTTATATCATATTTAAATCTGCTTCATTGCAACTTCTAGCCACTACTGCTAGAATTCTGGGTCCACCAAAATGTAGCTAATCCCACTGAAAAGCAGAATGGCCATTCAATTATCTGGATGGGGTGCTAGACTTGGAATCAAAAAAGACTAGGTCTAAATTCTGTCTCAGATACTAGCTGTGGAATCGTGTTTGTCACTTAACCTCTTGGAGCCTCAGTTTCCTCATCTAAAAAAAATGAGGAAGGTGAACTTGATAACCTCTAAGACCCTTCCCCAATGATAAATTTATGAAACTGTGAACTTATTAATGCATGACTATCATGTCTCATCAGAACTGAGTTTTTTCTCTTCCAAACTAAACATACCCAGTTTCTTCTACTAATCTTTGAATGCTTTCCCATTCAAATCTATTTATCATCCTGATCACCCTCTTCTCTATGATCTATAGGCCAGTCAATGTTCTTCTTAAGATGTGGTGCCCAGGATTGAACATAGTATTGTGGATGTGGTTTGGCCAAGCCAGAGTCTATTATAACTAACTTCTCTTTTTCTGGCCAATAAATTTCTATTACTGAAACCTACAATTACATTAGATAGCTTTGGATTTTGGTGGCCACACTATATTGTCGATTTGGAGCCCACAAAAATTCCCAGGCCCTTTCACATAGTTTTCTAGCTTTGTCTCATGTCCTGAAACTCTGCAGTTAAAATTTCAACCCAAATGAAGGACTTTATGTTTAATTTCTATTAAATTTTATCTCCTAAGATGAGGCTCATCATTCCAGCCTGTAAAAGTCTTTTTGGATTTTGATTGTCAGCCAAAATATTAATTATTACTCCCAGATTCATTTTTTGCACAAATTTTACAAGCATATCATCAAAAAGGTATCATGATACATTGATGAAAATGCTGGATTTGGGATCAAAGGACCAAACTTCAAATCCCAGCTTGACCCAGTTAATACCTATGTGACCCTGGACAAATCAACTTCTATAAATTTCAACTTCCTCATCTGTAAACTGAGGAATCTGGACTAGGTGACCTCTAAGATTCTTTCAGGTTCTAGATCTATGATCCTACAATCTTATTACCTACATCTTCATATAAGTCATTTGTAAAAATGGTGACTAGAACAAGGCCAAAGACAGACCCATGGGTCACTCCGCTATATACTTTCTTCTAGGTTGACATTAATTCCTCTAACAGTCACCATTCTTTAGGTGTGGCTGTTCAATTCATTCCAAATCCACCTAATTCTAGTAACATTGAGCCATCTCTCTCCATCTGTTCATTAAGGATATAATAAGAAACTCTAGCAGATGCCTTGCTGAAATCCAAATGAAGCTGTCGGGTTGTCCTCGTATATCAGTCAAGTAATCCTGTCAAAGGAAAACAAAAAA
This sequence comes from Vombatus ursinus, assembly GCF_900497805.2. NCBI lineage: Eukaryota > Metazoa > Chordata > Mammalia > Diprotodontia > Vombatidae > Vombatus > Vombatus ursinus. Next base: position 9,820,833 of record NW_020946557.1, on the reverse strand, counting down.
TTAGGATAATGTAGCGTGATTTCTTGAATAACACCCTGGCACATAGGAATCACTAAATGAAATCATCTTTACTTTAGTCAATGGGATAAGCCAGGATGAGACAAGGAATTCATGCCTTACAAAGGAATTAGACTTGTCAAGAGAATTTCACACCTTTATATGGAGACAACATCAATGCTAAAACAAAGCCTTAATTAGTTGGAACAAATAAGGACCCAGAACAATGAATGAATTCTTTCCTTCCCCCTCCCCTCAAATAAAAATTGCATTCCCTAAAAATTACACTAAAGTGCCTATGGGTCTATAGTCCTAAACTATGGGTTTCACTCTAGGGAACTAGGGAGGGCCCAGACTATCAAGCAGCTTTTGCATATACCAGAAGCATTGTCTTTTTTTTTGCCTGAATAGATATCTTCCCTGATACTGTATAGGACTACTCCTCCCTCAGACAGTTCACAGCAGCATATAAAGTCTTTTTGCTATTACTCTTCTCACAGACCATAGCAGCCTCCTCCCACCAAAAAATTAATTGTCTTTTGTTAGGATCCAGACCTCTCTTAACTGGGTGGTCCTTGAGATCACTTAACTCCAGCTCCCAATTTTATAATATTCTTCTGGTCTCATGCCTACCTGGAGTCTCTCTAATTCACATGATACTGGTATGAGTAGATTAAGCCCAAAACAACAATCCCAGACAAGACTCCCAAATTCAAGCTGTATGGCATAATCTCAAGGGATCTGTCCTGTCTTATGCCTACTAGTATATCAGCTTATTCTGTAGAAAGAAAGAAAAAAGATTTTTTAAAAATCCAGACATTGTAAGTTGGGTTGTACAATTTGAGGGGTTTATCCTGACTTGTACTTTGTTATTTTAAGCAATATACTGTAGGTAGCAAAATCAAGCACATTAAATAAATCTCTGACAATACAGTCCTTGTAAACTCAAGATTTCAATTCTGAGCCATAAGTTAAAAGACTCCCACTACCATTAACTAGTTGTTTCCTATCTTTTAAGATTACCGATTCCATTTTTTGTTTTAGTGTTTTATCAGTACCTTCTCATTCTCTTCATGAAAATGTTCATGATATGCAAGCATGAGGTTTCTGGGCAGTCTATAAACTCTTGTGATTCCTTATACCTAGACCATACTTTCCAACATAGTTTTCCCCATTCTTCCCTTTCTGCATTGCCATATTGAAGTAAATGGATATCAAGTATATGTTGACCAGATCTGAAGGATCTTATCAATATTGTCATGGAATTTCTGTATGTTGTACTTAGCAACAGATGTTAACACATGAATTATCTTCAGGGTAATCTGTTTGCTTATGGAAATTGTGGGGAAAATGACCAATTATCTTCTGAAGTGATGTTTCCTATTGCCTTTATACAAATAAATGCACCAACTTCTTCAATTGTCTCTTTGAGAAGAATCCATAAGTCATGCTTCCTTTTGTATGCAACTTCTTTATGTCTTCTGGTTTCATTCATAGCAAAAACATCAATGATTTGATTTCTCCAGTTGTGCATAAACTCAATGACCATTGGACAAAGATATCACATTTATAGCACCAACAGTTAAATTGATGTTTTTAAATAATCTAAATCAAAGGCATCAAACATGCAGGGCCCACAATATTCCTGAGCTCGGCCAAGCCAGATTAAAATGTAATTGAGAAATACTTGACAAAATAAATAAAAATACAATAAAACATAAATAATGTTACTATATGGTTTTCTAAGTCAATATACAGTCTGTGGTTTAGTGGCTCCTGCTTCTATTTGAATTTGACACACCAGTCTAAATGAGCTTTACAATTTCCTAAAATAATCTAGCCCATTCTTTTCCTCCTGTTTGAGCACAATTTGTTGTCCATCTGCAAAGACTAATATTTATGTAATAATATGTGTGTGTTTGTGTATGTCTGTGTGTGTAGAGATGGGGGGAAGGAGGGGAGAGAGAGAGAGTAATTTGAGTACTCACTTGATGAAATAATCTGGACAGTAAACAAATCCTGTGTGGATCATCATGACAAACTTTTTTAAAGTGGTCTAATTAATTAATTACTAATTAATCTCTTTCAGGAGAAATCTGTAATTTATGAGAAGATATGGACAAGAATCCCACAGGATGGGTAGCCATGCACTGACTATGATATGCATCATTGAATGGAATATCTACTCCAATGAGATCACTCAAACCATTTGAGTATTTGAGGTTTAAGTAGTATAAACACTGATTTGTTAGCACTCAGCCAATAAACATTTACTAAGTATCTAGTACATGCCAGGCATCACGCCAAGCACTAAGGATATTAAGAAAGACAAAAGGCAGTCCCTCCCTCAAGGAGCTTACAATCTATTACAGGAGACTACATGCAAACAACTACATATAAACAAGCTATATACAGGATAAATAGAAATTGATCAACAAAGGGAAGGCACTAGAATGAATCTTCCTATAGAAGATAAGATTTCAGTTTATACTGAAAGGAAGTCAAGAAAGCCAGGAGGCAGAGATGAGGACGGGGAGTATTCCACACGTGGAAGCCAGTCAATGAAAATGCCCAGAGTCAAGAAATAGAATGTCTTGTTAGAGGAAAGGGAAGGAGGCCAGTGTCACCAGATTTTCTGCTTTACTGGTTAAGGCATAAGAAAGCTGAAAAGGGGAGCAGCTGGAATGGGGGGAGATAGGTTTTGAAGAGTTTTGAACTCCAAACAGAAAGAGTCTACATAGGACTGAGAATCATTTTTTTATTATTATTTTTAGCCACTTCATGGGTTCCTTTGTCTTAAGAGTTCCCCATCTCATGGCTAACATCTGATGATGATGTTTTCTGTGTTTGGCTAGGATAGTTCTCAGGCAGCAGATATAGCCAGTCATCAGCAGAGACCTTCAGGCATAATGAAATCTGCCAGAGTTCATGCCCCACTGGAGAAGTTTTTGAGAACACACAATCATGTCCATATGACAATGAAGAATTAGAATAGGATCTTTGTGGAAATTTCTAGGGTCAGAGCAATAAAAAAAATAGCTATAACCTGGCTTTAGTGGTAAAAAAGCAAAGTACTCAGAATAAGTTAATCAAAACCCGATGTTTAATTCAACTCAACAAACAATTGATGAGTGTATACTATTGCAATGCACTGTGCTGGCCCAGGACATGCAAATATGAAAAAAAAATGACATAGTCCCTGCCCTCAAGGACCTCATGATTTAGTAGGAAGGTTGAAACATAAACACAAATAACGATCGTGCAAGTTAAAATTTGATTAATTGCATTGCAGAGGTAAAAAAAAAATGTACTATGAGACATTTGAAAAAGGAGGTTTACATTTTTAGTCAACACACAATATGGTTTTTAGTGAACAGGCACAAATTAAATTCTCATACTGATTAGCTTTGTTGCCTCTTAAATTTATTTCTTGTTTACATAATCCCAACAGATTTGTCATCATTTATGTTTAAATTTTAAAATTAGGGTTTGTTTTAAGTTATTTGTGCTCATAAATAAATAGGAAACATTTACATATATAATATATAGTTATTCCTAAATATGTATGCAGATGAAGATATGTCTGTGCATATTTTAGTATTGCAATAACAGGAGAAATACAAACCCAGAATATACATACATATAAGTATACAATAAACTCATGCTATATATGCATGTGTATATGTGTAAACATATATAATTATGTCTACTAATATATACACACATAAGTTTATATGTATATGCTTTATATACAAATGTGTGTTTATATTTATGTATATTATATACATACGTATATACATACATATATATATTCTGGATGTGTGTATATACATACACATGTATGTATATGTATAAATGCTCTCCTTCCTTGTTGTTATAATGCTAAAACAAATGAACAGACTTTATGTAGGCTGTCTATGATTTGTGAGTAACTATCTCCTCTCAACTGTCCTCACACTGTCATCTGACACAGGATTTCCTTTCTGAAAGAAATCAACAAAATCTAATTTTACCAGTCTTCAGAAGATAGCATTATCATCCCTGGGCATTATTTTTTATTTTTTAGTAAATGCTTTATTGATATATCTTTATATCACTGTTATTTCCTAATGACCCCACCCACACAATAAAACCATTTTTTCATAACAATTAAATAAAACAAATAAACACATTGGCTATGACTGATATTATAAGCCTCACATAGTTTATATATTCTTTTATATGTTCAGGCTGTTTTCCCCAAGAGAATGTAAGCACCTTGAGGACAGGAACTGTTTCATTTTTGTCTTTGTGTACTCCAAGTCTAGCAGGATGCCTGGAATGAGAAGGTGCTTTGAAATGGCTTATTGATTGTTGATTGATTCTATACCTGTTTTTTCACTTCTCTGATGAGAATAAGGAACATGCTTCAACAGAAGTCCCCTGAAGTCATGACTGGTTACAACAGTGATCAGAGTTTTGATGTCTCTGAGAGTTGCTTTCCTTTATACTGTTATGATTCTTATAAATTGTTCTCCTGACTTTGCTTACTTTTTGCGGCATCAGTTCATACACATCTGCCCTAGTTTCCCTGAATTCTTCTTATTCATCATTGCTTAAGGCAGAATAATCTTCCATTACAACCAGATGACCATAATTTGTCCAGGTATTCTCCAAGCATTATTCTCATCATGACTTGAATGAAGTCATCGTGTATATTCATTAAATTTTAATATGACAAAGTTGACAAGAACAACTATGATTTGTGACATAATCAGTACCAGGAAAGACTTTAAAATTCTGTCATAGACACTGAAGTGACTACAATCAAAATTAATGTCTAAATTTTAAGTTTTCCAATTGGGTTCAAAAAAATTAGCTATACAAATTCCAAGTTAGCAAAGATGAGATGGGACAGCAATTTATGTGGGGAAAGTAGAGGTTTTAATACTGCAAGTTTAATATGAGTCAGCAATATAATGTCATAGCAAAAAAAAAAAGAAAAGAAAAGAAAAAGAAAAAATAAGGAAAGCTAATGGGATCTTAGGCTGTATTAACAGAAGAATAATATCCAAAATGACTTACTGAGTTCTGTTGTACTCTCTCTTTTTTTGTGAAAGAATAATGAAGAAATTTCTTAAGGTATTTGAATGATAAAATAAGTCTGGACATGGATTCTGTAGACAATGGAGAATCATGTAGATTGGAAAAGTGGTTTGGATTGAAGGAAATTAAGGTAATAAATTTTTAAATTGCCTAATTGAGTATGAAAATAGAATAGAGACTATCTAACTATGCAATTAAGAAAACCTAAGAATCAAAAGGCAGTATTGCTCAGAGATACTTTTATTTAAATGCAATTTTTCAAGGATGGCAAGTTTTAGATATTACTGAAGGTAGCAACATCCATGGATTCCTCTAGCACATCTGCCCCAACTTCATCATCTTTGACTACACTGTGTTTGAAGTTTTCTTCATGCCATTTTCCACTAGAACTAGTTTAGAAAATCCCCAGGCCTGAATGCTTCTGATACATTCCTCCAATTTTGCCATACATAACTGTCTCATTATCCTCTGATTTTATGTCCAGTAAGGGCAAAGATTTCACAAAAATTGCAGGGTTTTTTTTCATTTCTTTGATTTATACTGAACAAGGCATATTTCTCTTAGTTTCTTTGCTTCTTCTCTTTCCTCCCCCTCCTCCTCAGATCCCAAGATCAATATCATCTTTGCCATATGTAGCTCCACTTCCTGTGGTATCTTGTACAGCAGCAGGCCCATACTTATTGTTGAAAGCTTTGTTTCTTCCTGGCAAGCTTACCTTTTGCTTCTTGTAAGACTTAACATGGTTATATTAACAGAGAATATAGTACAAAATGGTAGGTAGTGGGTCTGAGACTGAGTCAAATATTGCAATGTCAGCCTCTGATGGTATATAACCTTCTATATACCTCTTGTTCACCAGAAAGTTGTTGAGGTACTGAAGACCTGCAAGTGTCTCCAAAACCCATGGTGTCCACAGGTGTGATTGGAGTAGGGGGAGAAAGGAAGAGAGCAGATCACTCTGTAATCATACCATGCAGGTATCCTATTCTAGGCAGCATGTTTTAGAAGGGTCATTGATGAATGAATGATAGGAAAGTAATCAGAATGGTGAGTGTATTTGAAACCATGCCTTACAATTATGAGTTGAAGGACCTGGAACATTCAGTTAGAAGATTTAGGAGAGGTGATAATTGTTCTTCAAATGTTTAAATTCTTTTCATTTAGAACAGATCATTAGATCTATTCTGCCTTGTCCTTGATGATGGAATTCATAGAAGTAAAAAGATGACTCAACATAAGAAAAAATTTTTAACAATTAGAGCTGTCCAAAGATGGAATGAGATGCCACTGGGGTAGTGAGTTTTCCATTATTAGAAATCTTCAAGTAGAGGCTGTATAACCACTCATCAGGAATACTGTAAACAGTTTTCATATTTTAATGGTTTTTATAGATGAGAAAACTGAAGGAGAAAGAGGTTAGGTGACTTACCCAACCTTTGATGGTTGGACAACATAACACTTGAGATCCCTTTCAACTCTGGAATTCTTTGGTTCTATGATTTTATGGAAAGGCGATGTAGTACAGTGCATAAAAAGCTGGAGTCAGTCAGGAAAACCTGGGTTGAAGTCTCACCTCTGACATATACTGATTGTGTGACCCTGGGCAAGTCAAGTGATTTCTCACTGTTCTAGATAACTTTCTAAGTCAATAAGTTGAAGAACAGTTGCTAATCTGCATTGGTACAAGGAGTTCCTTCACCCTGAATTCCCTATACTAATGAATTCATAGATGTGTACAACAATGAAAATGTTATAACTACTGCTAATCCAGAAATTTCTGCAAACTCTAGAGCCTTTTTCATCTAAGTATCTTAAGGACTTTGACCATTTATCAATTACACTTGATTAGTTTTTGGCAGTGAGTGAGTGAAGTACTGATGGCAATTAATTCAAACATACATACATACAAATGCAATGTTTAAAGTTTTTTAAAAAATTTTTATTGATACCTTTTGTCTTTATTTCCTCATTTCCAGATAAATCTCTGCCTTCTTAACCCAGCAAGTTATCCCTTTAGGAAATATTTCAAAGGAAAGAGGGGGGAAAATGTGGTTCAGTGAAACCAACCAACATATCAATAGTTTAGTAGGATAGATAGATAGAGAGATAGATAGATAGATAGATAGATAGACAGATACTTAGATAAAAAGATTTAGAAATGGAGTCAAGAAGATTTGAGTTTCACTCCTGCCTCAGATACTTTTAGTTGTGTAACCCTGGGTAAGTCACCTAATCTCTGTCTCCTTCAGGTTTCTCATCTATAAAATTGGGATAATAAAAGCACCTACCTCCCAAATTGTTTGTAAGGATAAAATGAGATATTTGTAATGTATTTTGCAAATCTTAAAGTACTACATAAATGCTATTATTATTATTATTATTATTATTTTTATTATTATTAATGTTTTAATGAAGAGACAGACAGATAGATGGATAGATTGATAGCTAAAGCATTTATTAAACACTTACCATGTGCCAGGCATTGTGCTAAGTTCTAGGGATAAAAAAAAACTAGTCCTTTTTCTCGAAAAGCTTACATTCTATTAGAGGAAGACAAAATCTAAAAGGGAGATAGAAAAGGTAGGAAGAGTGAACAAAGGAGGTTACCTGGCCAGAGGCAAGGTACCTAGTATGAAGGTAGAGCAGACTGGGGAGTGAGTAAGTAAAGTAAGAAGCATGGCTGGGGCTCCTCAAGGTATGGTAGCATATTTTATATTCCTCACCCATAACCTCTCACCTCTGCAAAGAGAAGAGGGAAATTCATTTTATCAATTGTTCTTGGGAATCAAGCTTGGTAAAACCTGTTCAGTTTGGAACTGAACAATCTTTTTTTCTTCTTGCTATTTGTGTGTTCTTCCCATCATGCATAATATGTTCCTCATTTTGTTGACTTCACTTTTCATCAGTTCATGTAAATCTTCATATGCTTCTCTGAATTCTTCAAATTCATCATCTCATGGGGCAGCTAGGTGGTACGGTGGATACAGCACTGGCCCTGGAGTCAGGAGGACCTGAGTTCAAATCCAGCCTCAGACACGTATTACTTCCTAGTTGTGTGATTCTGGGCAAGTGACTTAACCCCAATTGCCTCACTAAAAAAAAAAAACATCATCTCATAATGGTGCAGCAACAGTACATTGTATTCATGTTCCATAATTCATTTGGCATTTATACAGTTGATGAGAACCTAGTCTGATCTACCAAACTCATAAATGGACTTGCCCTATTGTGCAGCCCACCTCAGAAAATCTCAAATAACTCATTCTCATCTTGGCAGAGCCACACTTCCTTTGTAATCACTGATGAAATGATGCTTTTATACTACCCCACTTCTCAGGGACTAGGGACAGTCCTTTACTATATTGAAATGTGTTTTATTTATGATCGTTCAATTAGAATATATACACCAGACAACTTATTTAAACTCTAAAACTGTAAAGAAAATTTTATTTGTCAAGGTCTATAATTTTTAAAAACTACATATATACATATACATGGTTCCCTTCAAAACCTAACTCAAGCACCACTTTTTCTATGAAGCCTTTCCTCATCCTCCCAGCTACCAGTGCCATCCCTCCCAAAGCACCCCTGTGTTAGTTTTGTGGATAATGTTTAGATACCTATATATGAACATATTCTCTGTCCTGTTAGAATATAAACTCCTTAAGAGCATAAACTGTTCATTTTGTCCTCGTACCCACTGGGGAGGCAATTAATAAATGCTTATTGATTAATATATAAAGGGTCAGCCTTGAAGTTAGGAGGGCTTGGATTCAAGCCCAGCTTTGATAAGTCTTTCCTATGGGACAATGATTGAGAAGCAACCTCTCCATGCTCCGAGGTAACTCTTTAAGATTCAGGTACAAATCAGTTGTTGATCTGCAAATGTGGACAAGTGTTTCCATACTGTGAATTCTGAAACACTAATGAAATCATAGGTCTAGACCAGGGGTGAGGAATCTGAGGCTTTGAGGCCACCTGTGACCTTCTAGATTCTTTAGTGTGGCCTGTTGACTGAATCCAAATTTTACAGAACTGTTCACATGTAGCCAGGCTGTAGGTTTCCCCACCCCTGGTCTAGACCCAAAAGAAAAAAAGCTTCTATTGACTAAGTTACCTGGTATCACTTTGTGCTGTAATTGGGGGGGAGGGGGAGGTTGGGTTGGGTTTTTTTGTTTGTTTATTTGAACACAGGAGACAGCCATTGCATCAAAAGTGAAGGGGAGTAAAAAGAAGAACGACTAGTACTAAAAGGCTTCAAATATAACTAAAGTCATGGCATCAAAAGAAATACTTTGAGCTCTTCTAAGTCCTACAGAGCCAGATTGCATTTTACACACTTCTCTTTTAATGGCTCAGACCTATACTTCCTAACGTCACATGGAGACTCATAGCCTTCAGGAGAGAGCATGAATCAGCTGGCTGTATTGCAAAGAGCATACCAAATGCCATCAAAAATATCCTAACTGGAACTGTAAATTTCTGAAGTACAAACAGCTCATCTGTTAGCAGGCTTGAATCATGCTGTCGGGGAAGTAGGTACATTTAAGGGAGAACTTCTACCTGTTGTAGGTTAGTATTTTTTCAGGCATGAGTGAATAGCAGGAAATATGAACTGGCTTTTTCACAGTACGTATTGCCCAGGTAAAGCCTTGGCCTGTCATTCATAGATCCACAGACTATTAGAAGATTAGAGGTTAACAGAACCATTTAGTCCAGCTTCCTCATTTTATAGATGAGAAGACTAAAACCCAAAGAGGGGAAGTGTTTGGACATTCATGTGCCCCTCTGCCACCCCCCCCCAAGTCTACCTATTGACAATCAGGGTTGACTATGAACTGAATGAAGAGGACCTAGTCTCCTTCCAAGACCAATGAATTGCCTGGGGCTGACCAGATTGAGTTACTTCCAGGCTCAGATTATTTTGCAAATCTCCTAAACTCTCCCCTCCTGGGATTCCCAAACTTTCTTTATGGACTTTGGCTTGTCATGCAAAACAATTTACCTTGTGACGCAATGAGATGCCAACCACTCTCACACGCTTTGGCTATCCCAGCACTTATTATGTGGTACCCCAAATTTCAACTCTCTGGCCCTAATTAAAGACCTCAATTTTGTTGTATTGACTGTTCTCATTTAAATTCAGGCTGATGCTATCCAATCTGATGCAAAGAGAAGGATGAAGGATTTGGGGTCAGATTAGCTGGATTTGAATCCTAGCTAATTAATCCATTTATTACCTATGTGATCTTGGGCAAGTCCCTTTCCTTCTTTTGACCTCACTTTTCTTATCTGTAAAATTATAGGTTTAGACTAGACAGAATTTAAGGCCCCCTCCTGCTCTGCATCTGTGATCAAAAGATTTCTAACTCACCTTAGCTCCCATTGTTCCCAATATATACTCACTGACCTATACATATTGGCTCAATGGCTCTGGAGCACCCAGTGTTCATTCTCGTTTCCGACTTTCCCCTTGTAGGTCCCCAACAATTCCTTTTACCTTTTTTTTGTGCCTGTTCAAATCCTACCACCAGTCACTATATTATGAATTCACATAGCAGCTTTCTTCAGAAACCCTCAGTTTCTATCATTTTTACTTGGCCATAATAGAGGTAGAGTATAAGTTCCTTAAGAGTAGAGGTTGGTTTCATTTTTTTCTTGCACAAAGTCATTTAACTGCTTAAGACTCTTTTCAGTGGTGGAGATTAATTACTTAGTGCTCCAGGCCTAAAGCAGTTGTGGAGTTATTGAGCATTTAAGATAGTAGATATCTTGGTCTGCTGGGTTCCAACCTAGAGAAAGAAAATATGCAGTTCCAGGTTCTCTTAGGAAGGAGGTCTCTTGAAGAGAGAGAAGGACTCTGGCATGAAGGATATTGCACCTCAGTCATGTTTTTATCCCCAGTTTACCATATGAGAGACTTCAGGGAATTTCCCCTAGAAATAAATCTGAAACCTATGTCTTCTCTCTGGAAGCTGGAAGCCAAAAAACCAATGATCTTTCCTCTCCTGAGCTGTCCCAAGGTTGTTATTGCCTTTTACACAGGTCAAGAGCATTAAACAATCATTGTCCACCAAGAGTTTTATGCAAATGTCTTTGCCTTACTCTCCTGGTTCTGATGGGGTTGGGATCTGGACCCCAGAAAGGAAAAACCCTGGACTTTCCCACATGGCCAAATCTCTGGCTTTGGCCTGAGGCTATAATTCCATCAACTGGCCTTTCATTGTGGCTACAACCAATCTCTTAATTCTCTGTTACCCTTAACCTAGCCTAGCCCTCCATTGTCTTACCTCCCTATGGTCCCTGGCCACTTCCCACCCTTAATCCTAGTTAGGCTCCATTCTCTCTTGGCCAAGTGGTCCAGGTCCCTGGCATTCTATTACCTCACAGTCCCTACAGACTATTTGGCACTCCTAAATCTTTCCCACAGCGTTTCTGTATATAAGCTCCATTTTGTCTCCATTAAAGTGCTCAGATTCTTATAATCTAGCCAATAGCTCAGTAATGTTCAGATTCCTTAAGAGTCTGGCCAATATGGCAGATGTTCTAATAAACCTTGTCTTTGGCTGAAAGAAGGCTTGGGTGGAATTCTTTCTGGCAGGACTCATGTGTTGTGACACCCCTAAACCTCAACAATTCTATTCAATACCTCCAGTGTTTGGCACAGTGACCACTGTGTACTATACAAGGTATGCTTAATAAATACTTGTTCATTGAGTGATTGGTTATGCACTCTATGACCTAAATGCAAAATCTCAACCTCTTAGAATTCAGATGACAGAGAATAAATTTGTTATGCATGACCTGAAATTCCCATTTATGGAATTTTGAGCAGGTTTGATAAGATTTAGTGGCAGCCCAGTGTAGAACCTGGGCTTGGAATCAGAAGATTTGGTTCTGTTAATTCTGTTATGACCAAACATAAGTAATTTTACTTCTATGATCTTTAGTTTCTGCATCTATAAAATAAGGTTTAAAAACCTTTTTCACAATTCTAGGGTGAGAAAAGCACTTTGCATAACTTAAAGCACTATATAAATATAAGCTATTAGTATTTCAGAATGTGCTTTGCAATCTAAGTTCCAGGATTAACAGCTTACTCAAAAGACAACTTACTCTTTCTTCCTCTCATGCCTTAAGTCTTTCCAGAAGTCACTGGGTCTTTAATCCTTAAATCTGGCAGGAGCAGACCTAGATAAAATAAATCTATTGTAGATTAAGAATTCTTGCATTTGAGGCATTTTTCAAAGGAAGAATTCCAAGCTATCAATGGCCACGTGAAAAGAAAAAATGCTCCAAATCATTAACAATTAGAAAAATGCAAATTAAGGTAACTCTGAAGATCTACTTTTCACCCATTAAATTGGTAACATTGACAAAAAAAAAAGGAAAATGACAAATGTTAAGTGGACTGCAAGACAATAAGCACACTAATCCACTGTTGATGGCTCTATGAATTGGTCCCAACCAATTTGGAACTATGCCCACAAACTCAATAAACTGTGTATAACCTTTAACTCAACTATAACACTATTAACCCTATATCCAAAGGGACCAAGGGATCCATACATAGAAAAATATTTACAATAGCTCTTTTTTGTGGTAGCAAAGACCTTGACTTTAAAAGGGAGACAATCAATTGGAAACTGCCTAAACAAATTATGGTAGAGGAATATAATGGAATATTATTGTGCTGTAAGAAATGACAAAGGAGACAGTTTCAGAGCAACCTGGGAAGATTTGTATAAACTCATGCAAAGCAAAATGAGCAGAACCTGGAAGAACAGTTATACAATAACAACATTAAAAAGACAAACACCTTTGAAAGACAGAAGAGCTTGGATCAATACAATGACTAACCAGAGGACCAATGATGAAGTATACCACCCATCTCCTGACTGAGAGGTGATAGACTCAAGGTTCACAATGAGACATATGTTTTTGAACATGGCCAATGAAGGAATTTGTTTTGCTTGACTATATATATTTATTATGAGGGTTTGACGTTTGTTGTTGGGCTTTTTTTTTTTCAATTGGGGGAGGCAAGAGGAAAAGAAAATAAATGCATGTTAATTAAAAATATATATAAATTCAAAAGCAAGAAAAAGAATTCTTATATTGAAAGTAGCAGTGGTGAGGGGCAAGGGAAAATGTAAAGGCTGTATTTGAGTTAACAGTCATATAGTTGAAAGAAGGAAGTCCCTCTGGAGGGCAACAGCTACTTTAGTTGTGATGGAGAGGGGGCAAAGTCAAAGTAAAAAGCTAAAGGTCTATCTTAGAATTTGCCATATAGGAAGTGGGATTTGACTAGGGAAATCCAAAGAAAAGGAGTTAAGAAAGTGATGCCTAGGTCAGTGAGTCAGGAGAAGCAACCAATTAACTGTCAGCCATAGAATTTTTTAAAAGACAAATGAGAGGAAGAAAGCAGAGTCAAAAAGAAATAGAATTCTAATCTTCTTTCCTCCAGTTCTAGCTTATCTTTGGACCAAATTCTACAGTTTTCACGTGTTGATCTCTGGTGTATTCATCAGCAAACATAAAGTACCTACTATGTGCAAAAGATAGTGCTAAGTCTGGGGTGTGGGAGTATAAATATAATGAAGACCTAAGCCCTGTCCTTACAGAGTTTCCAATTCAACAATGTATAAAGTGAAAATCAGTAGGGGAAAAAGAGTTGAGTCACAAAATAGTGCTTTAAATTTGAATTCAATAATTATGGAATCCAATCTACCTGAGAATCATAGAGACTGAGACGTAGTGAAACAGCTAGTCTCAGAGTGTCAGAACCAAGAATTGAATCCAGGTCTTCTGACTCACTGTTCCAATAGGAGGCACTGTATAAGTTGCTTTACAAACAACTCCAGCATATTTTTCCTGCAGCATTATCTCTTTTTCTTTGCAGATCCCATTCTTGAGAACTGATCACAATACTTTCAGGGTATATAGCAATTTTCTTCTAAGGAACTCAATTTATCCTCATTTACTTAACTGTAATATAATTATCTCTTGTTATACAGTCTATGATCCAATATGCAGATCTGCCCTATCATAGAATTGATAGGACAGGGAAAAAATTTGCACATATTATTTGGAGTTCTCATTTATAAAATTATCCAGTGGGTTTGAGGGAGTGGACAGAGACATATTGGGTCAAAGGGTAGCACAGTCCAAAACCATGCTCTCCAACTCCAGCAATCTACCCTCTCAATAAGCATCCTTTCTACTGCTCTATCCTCCAGGGAATCCTCAATGGTGTGCTACAGTGGGAAGAACACCAGATTTGGAGTCAGAGGTTTTTGCAAAGCTCTCTGGGCCTCAGTTTCCTCATTTGAGAAATGAAAGAGTTGGGCTAGATGATTCCTAAGGTTCTTTCTAGCTCCATATCCTATGCTCCAACGTATCTCTTTTACCTGGACAATATAAAACTCCTCAGATTCCATATTTGCCTGTCTCAGCATCAGCCAGAGCATCTTTACTCTTCCATAAAATCTGTGTAGCCTTCTCCTTTACAGAATAATTCACATGCTTTCCTTCCTCTAGTCTCATACACCAAGGCTGTATGTGACATTAATTAGGGTTCTTCTCTTCTTTTTTATGCCCATTTAAAACTTTATACACACAGTTAGAGTTAGTGTTACACGTCTGGTAGTCAAGCCAGTTCCAGCTGCCAAGAGAACTACATTGGAACTGATTGACTTCTGTACAATTTTTTTCCCCTGCCATTATGTTACAATAATACATCAGGTTTGGGAGTGGGGAGGTTGTTTGGTTTCCTTGTTTGCCTTCTCCTTGTTATGAAAACAGGTAGTTCAGGTGTTCCTTTACATGAGGTTAAAGAAGGAAGTAGCTTAGAATAAAAAATGGAGAGAACAGAAAGGCTGGCAAAGGAAAGAAAGGAGGGGAAGGAAATAAGCATTTATATAACACCAACTATGTGCTGGGCACTATGCCAAACCTTTCTTTTTTTTAAACAAATACCTCAGTTGATCCTCACAACAACCCTGGGAGTTAGATACTACTGTTATCCCCATGTTACAGTTGAGGAAACTGAAGCAGAAGAGCTTAAGTGACTTGCCCAGGATCCCACAGCTGGTAAGTATCTGAGGCCAGATTTGAACTCAGTTCTTCCAGACTCCCGGGCAAGTGATCCATCCCCTGCACCACTGAGCTGCCTAAGGAAAGGGAAAGGACAGACATGGCATCTGGTAGTGGGAGTATGGGAGAGTACCTCTCGCTTGGCTGAGAGAGGAAAGCAGCTGGCCTGTATCTTCTTTCTCCAATCCTGAGAATATAGGCTGAACATGACCAGGATTTGGAAGAAAGAAGCAAAACAATATTACATGTCATTCTGGCTCAGCCGATCCACTGTCTGGGATTCTACGAGCACAAACCCTATGTAACTACATATTTAACAAATGCCTTAGGACCAATTTTTCCATTCCTCTTTTTCAGGACTAGTCTGGCTACAATGTCACTGGCTCCTACTTCTGCTCTATGTAAATGACCCTTGTCTCCCATTTTGAATGTTGTGAAATTATAAAGAATGAACATGGCTCCAAAGAAGAGATATGAAAAGACATCTTCACCCCATCCCACTGTAAAAGTGGTATATTACATATATTTTCAGACTTTTTAATGTGTTAATCAGTTTTGCTGATTGTTTTTCTTTAAAAATATTATTTTTTATGTAGAATGACTTGCTGTAAGGTTGGGGGGGAAGAATACTGATGGAAATTTTGGAGATGTAAAAAAAAGGGGGGGAGATATCAATAAAAAAATTTTTTAAAGAAAAGACCTGGAGATGAGAGATGGAAAGTTATGTGTGAAGAAGAGAGAAGGTCAATTTGGCTGGATTGCTGAGTGCAAAAAAGTACCATTCAATGAGGCCAGAAAGACAGGTAGGGGCCAGGATGTAAAGGGCTTAAAAGCTGAAGAGAGGAGTTTACATATAATTATAGAAGCAATGGGAAGCCACTGTCCCAGAGGCCATCTAACATGTAGGGACATGTGTTCTCATCCAACAACATGGTATCGTGAAAAGACTGGTTTCTCATAAGTTACCAATAAACTTTTTTTAAAAAATCAACAGACATTTACTAAACATCTACTTGTGCAAGGCATTATCCTAGGTGCTGAGGATACAAAGACAAAAACAAAGCAGTCCTTACCTTCAAGGAGCTTACAATCTTCTAGGAACTCAATGTGTAACCAGACTAGTAAACATAAAATAATTTGAGAAGAGATAAAGCACTCATAACACATGGAATGGAAAGGCTCCATATTAGAAATAGTATCTGAACTGAGCCTTGAAGGATGCAATGAATTTTAGGAGGAAAGGTGAAAGACTGCCTTAAGTCTGTCGCCACTTGGGTCCATCCTATACACTGCTACCAAAACAATTTTCCTGAAGTGAAAATCTAATGATGTCACTCCCCAATTCAATAGACTCCAGGGGCTCCCCGTTGCTTATGTTATATATAAATTCTATTTAAAAACTCTTAAAGCTTTTCACAACCTGATGCCAAATTATCTCTCCAGTCTCATTGGGTGATTTTTCCTGTACTCAACCATCCAGCCTTCTCTCTATTCCTCACACACAACTCTCCATCTCCCATCTCTCTGCCTTTTCTTTTAATTACCAAAACTTCCCCCAATATCCTTCCCCCGTACCCTTATAGGGAGCCATTCACATAACAAGTTATATTTTAAATAAAAAAAAACAGCAAAACTAATCCTATCAAAACCCATCAAAAAAAGTTTGAAAATATATGTAATATAAAATACTCATGGACTTTCTACTCTTGCAGCAGATTGGGGTGGGGATGTCTCTTCATATCTTTTCTTTAGAGTCATGTTTCTACTTTATAATTTCTTTTTTTAAGTTTTTGACATTTATTTATGTATTTCCACTTAATAGATTTTATTTTTTTTTCTAATTACTTGTAAAGATAGTTTTCAACATCCATTTTTATAAGATTTTGAGTTCCAAATTTTTCTCCTACTCTCCCTCCCCTCCCTCTCCCCAAGACAATGAGCAATCTGACACAGGCTATATATTGTACTTTATAATTTCACAACATACTCTTGTGACTTTTTTGTGTGATGTTCCATTTAATCAATTAATAAACATTAAGCACCCGCTATGTACTAGGCACTTTATTAAGCGCTGGGGATACAAAAAGAGGCAAAAGACATTCACTGTCTTCAAGGAGCTTACAATCAAATGGGAGAGACAACATGCAAACAAATATATACAAAGCAAGCTATATACAAGATAAATAGAGGTGGGATTTTAGTTGGAACTTAAAGGAAGCCAAGGAAGTTAGTAGGCAGAATTGGGGAGGGAGAGCATTCCAGGAATGGGAGATAGTCAGAGAAATTACTTGGAGCTGAGAGATGGAGTGAATGTTAGCAGAACAGCCAGGAGGACAGTATCACTGGATGGAGAAGTACATGGCAGGGAATAAGGTATAATAAGACTGGAAAGGTAGGAGGGGGCTAGGTTATGAAGGGCTTTGAACGTCAAACACAGCATTTTGTATTTGTTCCTGGAGGAAATAGGGAACAACTGAAAATTATTAAATAGGAGAGTGATGGGGCCAGATGTGCACTTTTGGAAAATCACTTTGGTGGCTGAATGGAGGACAGATTGGGGTGAAGAGACTTGAAGCAACCAGAGAAACCAGCCGACAATGGCAAAAGATGATGAGGGCCTGTGCTAGAATGGTGTCAGAGTCAGAGGAGAGAAGAGGGTATATATAAAAGTTTTTGCAGAGGTTAAAAACTACAGGCCTTGGTAACACATTGGATATGAGGGTAAAAGATATGGAGGAGTCAAGGATAGCTCCTGGATTGAGAGCCTGAAGGGCTGGGAGGATGGTGCTGTCTTCTACAGTAAAAGGGAAGACAGAAGAAGGTGAGGGTTTAGAAAGAAAGATGATGAATTCTGTTTTGGACATATTAGGTTTAAAATGTCTGCTGGACATCCAGTTTGAGATGTCTGATGGAGAGTTGGAGATGCAAGATAGTATGTCATCAGAGAGATTGGGAAGGATAGTTAGATTTGATAATCATGAACATAAAGATGGTCTATGAAAGTTGATGAGAGTGTAGAGAGAGAAGAGAAAGGGGACAAGGACAGAATCCTGAGGAACACCTATGATTAGAGGACATAAGGATCCAGCAAAGGAGACTGGAGTGGTCAGATAGATAGAGGTAGAAACAGAAGATATTGGTGTCTTTAATGCCTAAAGAGAAGAGAGTATCAAGGAGAAGAGGGTGATCAACAGTGTCAAAGGCTGCAGAGAGGTCAAGAATGAGGGTAGAGAAAAGGCCATTGGATTTGGCATCTAATAGATCATTAGCAATGTGACGATTAAAAAGTTTGAGAGACGTAGTTTCCGGGTAATTTAATCATTTTATTAATAAGGCCAAAAGGTTATTAATGAAAGGATGGTCATTTGGCCATCTGTCTCAGACAAAAGACCCTAATGGGTGGGGGTCACAGTTTATATGCCCATCAAAGAGGAGGTGTTCCTGAAGGATGCCTAATCACCTCTGTTTGGTTAATCAATTGGGAGGTAGGCTATCTTGGGGTAAGTGACTTAGGTCACTGAAATCTTGGTCAAATTATAGGAAGAATCAACCTTTCCCTGGCTGGTCTGAGCAAATACAATTAACAGGAACATACTCATTAGCCTAAACTTAGAATTTCTTTTACTGTCTGATTAGATCTTGGTCTGGGTAAATCTTTAAGAGAGATTTCCCACATTGGTTAGTTTCTAAATGAGGACATAGAAAAGAGGGAAACTTGGTCCTAATACAATAATTAGTTATTAAATATAAGATAAATATTCATTTCTCACAGTAATTTTGGGAAGAGCAATTTTTGTAGAATAAGATAAAAAAGCCAGATTGTAAGAGATTAAGCATTCTCAAAGCCATACTTATTCAATCAGGGAATATTAGGTGCCCTAGGCTTTATTGAGAGCCACAAAAACTACAGAATCTTAGAGGTAGAAAGAACCTTAGACATCATCTAGTTCAATTTTCCCACCCAGTTTTAGGAATTCTCCATGCAACATCAATGACAGATGATCATCTGGCTTCTTTAATCCCCCCAAGCTGGACGTGTTCTTTCCTTCCTCAAATTCCTCATAATACATTGTCTGGACATCTTTGTGCTTTTGTATTATATTTATTTGTATAACTAATATATCCTACAGATTGGCCTGTAAATTCCTTGAGGCAAAAATGACATCGTTGTTTTTCTTGCATCCCTAGGGAGAAGCTCAAAGCATTGGACACAGTAGGTACTTGACAGTGGCTGCCAAGTGGAATTGAACTCACAGCTTCATAGAATATTGACCAATGTTCTTGGACAGCTCCAGTCATTATAAAGTTTTCCTTATATTAGCCTGAAATAGACCATGCTTCTTCTTTCCTTTTTGTTTAAGCTATTGGAACCTCTGGCCCATAAGCCAAGCCAGAGCTCCACTTAATTTCATCTTGATTGTAGTTTTGTTTTTGTTTTTCAAATCAAGCAACCACTTATGTTATCCATTCCTCTTCCTCATCTTCTCCCCAGCCATTGGCCCTTCCATACTCTTTCTTCTTCATCTTTCCCTGAAATCCCAAAGCCCCCTATACCTTAAGATCAAAGCATATAATTCATTTCTGCCATATTGGCACTCTAAAGCAGGAGAGTTTTGCCTCAGTGGTTTGCTCAGCTGCTAGTAGGAGGAATCAGACATTCTGCTGATTGTGGGAGGGAAGTTCCTGGTAAGTGGAATGGCATTGGGAGAAAGAGGTGACCGCAGCCCAGGGTGAGGAAAGACCCTTAAGTGCACTGACAATGTAGCAACAAGCCAGCCAGGTGAGTCCTGTCCTAGTCATGCAGCTCTCAGGTGCCTAGTTACCTGAATAGGAAGTGTGAACTTCTGTCATGCAAGTTTTTTAAAGAAATGCATATATTAATTTTAAGAAGGTGGTAACAAAATTGCTGTGTCCTTTTCTGTATTTCTGTTATCTTCTATGCATTTTTGAAGTATTTTATTGACTTTTTATTTATATCTCTCTCTACCTACTAACTCATCATCCTTGGCCACTGAGTAAGAATCCTTCCTTATAACAAAAATATATATATAGCCAAGCAAAACAAATAAACATATTGGCCATGTCTGAGAATGCCTGTCTGATTCTGTACATTACCTCTCTGTTAAAGAGGTAGGGAGTTATGCTTCATTGTTAGGTGATGATGATAAAGTGGTGATTGGTCATTGCTTTGGTCTTGAGCTCTAAGTTCTCTCAAAGTTATTTCTGGGTGGCTTTTCCAAGGAGACCTGGACTCTTTAACATTTTTAAATGGTGCTGGCAGGAAATTTTAGAGCAGAAGAAATGGTTGTCCATCATCCAGGGTATCAGCGGGAGCCACAACCTTCTTGCTCCCACAACTCCCCTAATTGTGACAACATTGACTTTGTAGGAGGGTGGACTAAGTGAATTAAGCTTCGAAGGGTTGGGGTTACCATTCAAGGACCATAAGAGCTCCCCAAGCTGTGTGAGTTTAGCCTATTCCTTAGCCCTCCAGACAGATGCAGCTAGACATAGTGACCACAATGAAGCTAAAAGCTTAAACCTAAATGGAGCATCTGTCTTCTGTCATCAACTCCTGGCACTAATGATGTAGAGAAAAATCCAGAGTATATCAAATTATTAACAAAAAAATAATTTTTAAAACTGCATCATTATATCAATAGATGCTGAAAAAATCTTTTGACAAAATTCAACACTGGTTAAAAATAATAAAAAGCAAAAAAAATGGACTTTTCTTTATAATATCAAATAGTATCCACCCAAAACCACACAGCACAACTTCAAAATGAATGCTAAAAAAAGTTCAGTGCTTTTATAAAAATTATAAAATTAAATTTCCTGGAAAATAAGCAACCAGTAATCATTAATGTGAAAATATTCCTATGGATGGGCTCCCACTGGTAAGAAATATATGTGTGGGAATGTCTAAATATATAAATGCAGCTCACCAGTGGCATGAAGAGCTATGTTCTGGGACCTAACCCACCTTTGCAAGAAAGTAGAAAGAAGGCTGTGCCAGCACCAGCAGACTAATTAGGGGTGGGAGGTAGAGAGGAAGAAACATACAGCTTTTGAGAATGTAGTAAGCACTACTAAGCCTAAACCCCAAGGAGACCAAACAAAGAAGAACCCAGAGCCACAAAAATATTTATAGTGGCTCTTTTTGTTAAAGAAAAAAATCCATTTGGGAGGTATTATAAAGGTAGTACCCATCAATTAGGAATGCCTGAACAAATTACGTTATATTAATATAATGAAATATTATTGTAGTGCAAGAAATGATGAAAGGAATGGTTTCAGAGAAACCTAGGAAGATTTGGCAGACTTGTATGAGTGAAGTGAATAAAACCTCAATATCTATTTATACAATAACACTATAAAGAAAAACAACTTTGAAAAACTTAAAAACTCTGATTAATTTAAAAACCAAACACAATTTCAGAAGACCAATGATGAAGCATGCTACCCACTTCATCACAGAGAAATGGAAAGCTCAATGCGCAGAATGAGACATACATTTTTGGACACAGCCTAGCAGGAATTAGTTTTGCTTAACTACGAGTGTGTGTGTGTGTGTGTGTGTGTGTGTGTGTGTGTATTTCATTACAAAGGTTTTGTCTTTTATTTTTTCTTTTTTTGAGGGAAGAATTGAGGGGAAATAAAGTTATTGGGTAAGGTTGTTCCCCCCAAAAAAGAGGATCACTAGAGTATCTTTTATAATGCATAGACATGGGGGCAGCTAGGTGGTGCAGTGGATAAAGCACCAGCCTTGGAGTTAGGAGGACCTGAGTTCAAATCCAGCCTCAGATACATAACACTCACTAGTTGTGTGACTCTGGGCAAGTCACTTAACCCCAAATGCCCCACCATAAAAAATAGATACAATAAAATGCATAGATATGGACAGAAGGAGACTAGAACAAGTAGGAAAGCTTTGAACGTTGTATTTTGAATTTATGTAGTACAACAGATCTACAAGGCAGCAATAGTAACTCTTAAAACTAGGTAAAATAAAAGATTGATGAATTTAGAGTCATGGGACTTAAGGTCACACCTTAGCTTTACTACTTACTACCTGTGTGGTTTTAGGTAGGTCATTTAAATTCTCTGGACCTCAGTTTCCTCATCGATGAAATAGAGAGGGGGATTACATTAGATAGATGTGTAATGTCGTTTTAAATTCTAAAATTATTATTTTATGATCTTATCAGTATACATTTAAAATCTCCCAAAGAATCCTCACAGATCATTTCGTGAAACTTTTTTTTATATTTTCCTGAAATCTAGAGTGTATGTCTGACTGTGCCCGGTGCTTCCTTCCATAGCTATTATTAATCCAAAAATAACACAATTTCTCGCAAGGTTCCACTAACTTCTATTTCACCAACCAGTTCTTTATTTATCAGAATGATGTCTAGATTGGAGTAACAGTAATTTCCCTCCTCCAATCCTTGCTTCTTCTACCATTTGGGAAATGTAATTGTCAGCAAGGGAAGTGACAACTTTATTGGATGCTCTGTTTTTGGCAGAATGGGACTTCCAGCAGATACCCATCAAGTTGAAGAAGCATTGCAACATATATAGGGATACTTTGAAGATATCAAATATAATATTTATAATCTCCTTGTGGAGGGCCAATTCTTCTTGGTATTATTCGTAATGCAATCACTTACAAGCACATTTTTCTTTATAATATTTCAAAAGAATTGACTTTCTGAACCCTGTGCCAGCATTTCACCTACTGCACCATCTATAAATGCTTTTTTGAAAAATACTTTGCATTAATGCAACCATTGTTCTTATCTTACCTCAGCATACTTAAATAGCTGTTGTGGTGGTGTTTTAACCACATTCCCTGAAACCATTCTACTTCCATGAAATTCTCTTTTTCACTTCTGGGTAAGTGGGGACAGATCAGCATAGCCTGTTGCTCTGCTCAGTGTCATTTCTGAGTGTGCCCTGTGGCAATGCAAAGCACCAACCAAAGTCAGCTTTTCAAATCATTCCCTACTTGTACTGTTCTGGTTGTCAGACCAAAGCAATCCCACCCTAGGGACCTTTTTCTTGTTCCCCTTCAGCATAATAGTAGCTCACTCCCCTCCTCCTATACTTACTACATGCCTAAGTAATCCCCTCTAAAGGAAAAGAGAGAATATTACACACACACACACACACTGGAAGAAAACTGGTATTGAAGGACAGGTTTTCTTATCAGGATGCAACTTGGGAATCACCACACAATTTCCAAATCTATCCATCTAACCCACTCTCTCCTATTCAATTCTAGCCTTTTCTCATTCCCCACCTGCAGTGCCTTTCCAAGGTGTTCATACTAATAAACTAACTCAATGGACTATGTATCCAATTACACATCATAGCTAGGACACAGTCAATCTTTTCCATCTGTTATATGTGTTTAAATCATGGAAATATCAATTTAATAAAGCATTAATTAAGCAAAGGAAATATAATGACAAAAGTGGTATCAGTTCCTGACCTCATAGAGCTTACATTCTACTTGGGAGAAACAACATGTTAATAGATGAAGAAAAATAAAGAAAGGATAATTGAGAGGGAATAGAAGGAAACCCCTCTTCCACTGTAGGGTAGCATCTTCTTTGAAAAGTGTATAGCCTTAAAGAGTTCCATAGAGTACTAGTCAAGTTAAGTGACTTGCCCAGGGCCAATATATGCAAAATAAAAACAAATATATTTTAGGGGTAGAGGAGCTGATTTCAATGAAAGCACTGGGACAGGATCAGGAAAGAATTCCTGAGGAATGTGGTACTTGAACTTGGCCTTTAATGGAGCTAGGGATTTCAAGAGTGGAAGTGGAGCTTTCTAAGTGTGGAGGACGTGAGCAAAGGCAAGGAAGTCAGAAAGACACTTTCTTTGGGGGAAGGGGAGGGGGGTCGGTCTTAGAATCTTCTAGAAGGCTAATAGTATGTAAACATTGTCAGCCTCACATCCTTTCTAGACCACTAAATAAATAGCTGTGCCTGGGCTTCTGCTGAAATCCTGGCATTACTAAGGCTATTTGGGAATTCTAATGATGTCTTCTCTGCCATATGTAGGGGGAGAGAGAGGCAATTCAGCTCCCTAACTCCTTTGAAATTATAATGAAATAAGTTGACCCCTTTGGAACCAATTAGGGGTTTTAGACATATAAACAATTACTCTTTTGAACAAAGGTCTTTCAAATATAAAATTAATCTGACAACTGAAAATGACACAGTCTCATGTGTTTTTGTTTTTGGTGGAAATGTCTACAAGTAAAGCATCTAGTCATCCAGCTATTAGTGGACTTTGTAATGTTATCTTACAAAAATAAATGGGTTCAATACTCATCTGCCCTGTGCAAAATCTGCTGTTTGGTCACTGATCCCATAATGATTATTTGTGTTGAAGGTTGTCCAATATATTCAAAAGACTCCTACTGATTTGTAATAATACTGCTAGCAATGCATTTCACTTGATGGTTTTCAATGTAGTAAATAGTAGCAAATCTGTGTCTGTTTCCCTAAGACTGTAAAAATACCAACATAACAAGATCTCAGATTTGGAGAGGTGGCAAGGGATACATTGGGTGACATAGGTGAAATAAAAACAAAAGAAATGATAATTCACAGATATGTAAATGTAAAATATATAGGAAAGGAATAAGCATTTTTTAAGTGCCTGCTTTGTGTTAGGTACTATCTAAGAGTTTTACGAGTATCTCATTTGAGTCCTCCCAACAACCCCGTGAGGTAGATGCTATTATTATCCTCACTGTATAGTTGAGGAATATGAGGTCAACAGAGTTGATCTGGCTTGCTCAGGGTCGCACAGCTAGTGCCTGTCTGAAGCTGGAGACTCTGTACTTTATCCCACAGGCCACCTACCTTCCTCCTACATACCAAGTAATTTGTGGTAGAGGATGTCTGTTTTCTCTTCACAAAATATAGACTCCAAGGTATTGATTTCAAGCCCTAAGCACCACATTTTAGGAAGGAATGTGTCTCTGGAGAGAGAGAGAGCCCAAAAGAAAGTAATCGAGATAGTAAAGGACCTCAAAATCATGCCATAGGAGACCTGATTAAGGAAATGTGGATCTTTAGTCTGGAGAAGAGAAGACAGAGAAAGACATGGAAGCTTTTTTCAAGTATTCGAAGGGCTGACACGTAAAAGGGGGATGTGACTGCTTGACCTTAGCAGGCAAAACAAAAGAGTAGTAGATAAAAATTGCAAAAAGGAAAATTGGGGCTTTAATGTTAGGAAGCACTTTCTAGTGATTAAAGTTATCCAAAAGTTGGAAAAGGAGTATATCAGGACATAGTGGATTCTCCCTCACTTGAGATCATCAAGCAAAAACTGGATCACTGATGGTCAGGTATTTTATAGAGGGGATTTCTCTTCACACAAAGATTGGACCAGGTGATATCTGGGATCATAGGATTATCATAGAATCATAGGTTAGAAGGGACGTCAGAGGTCACTTAATCTAATCCCCCCATTTTGCAGATGAGAAAACTGAAGCCTAGAGAAGCAAAGTGATTTGCCCAAGATCACACAGTTAATAAGGAGTACTGTACCAGCCTGGTACACTGGAAAAAGCACTGTCCCTGTAATAAATGGACCTGGTTTCAAATCCCACCTCTGACCCTTACAGCCTGTGTGACCTTAGCAAAGTTATTTTGAATCCCTAGCCTCCCCTTCATATCTTTTAAATGGGTAGGTTGGAATAGATAGCCTTCAAAGGCCCTTCTACCTCTAGAGCTAAAATTTTATAATAGCTGGGATTCAAGTCATTTAAGTCTAAGTTCTGGTCTCATCCCAACATTGTGATTCTGTGAAATTATATTCCCCACAGTGCTTTATATCCGTGGGGACTCAATGGGTCCTGTTGTGTGCTAGAAAAGAAAAGCATTGTCTGGCCAGGAACAAATGAAAGGGAAAGTAGCCTGCCTCCCCCATTTCTGAGCAGAAATACTGCCTGACACACCTGCAAGCAAAATAATTTTAAGTTGCCCCCTTTCAAAGGAGCAAAGAGGCAGCTAGGTGGTACAGTGGATAGAACCTTGGACCAGGAAACAGGAAGACCCAAGTTCAAATCGAATCTCAGACATTTAGTGGCTATGTGACCCTGGACAAGTCACTTAACATCCATCTGCCTATTTCCTCAACTATAAAATAGTTTAATAATAATAATAATGATAGCACTTACACTCTCCCCACCATAGTTATTGTGAAGATCAAAAGAGATAATATTTGTAGAGCTCTCAGCACAGTGCCTGACACATAGTAGGTGCCTAATTAATGCTTGTTTTCTTCCTTTTCTCAAATTGAACAAATCAAAAAAGAAAGTCGTGCCAGAGCTAACATGGCAGCTAATGACAGTGTGTCCACTCAGCTATTTTGCCACTTACTCCTACACACTCCTAGACTCTTGCACAGCCAGGGTAGCCTTAGGTGCAGTGATTCAGCAATGTGCAAAGTGGAAGAGATGGAGGAAGAGAAGGAGAGGGACATGCAGTTCAGCCTGGACAAGAGAATCAGCCTTAGTTAAAACTTTTCCATGAAAGAATTTAAGGTCCCTGAGAGCAGGAGTAGTTAAGGTTTTTTTTTTCCTTTGTCTTTGATTAACCAGCCCTTAGCTTAGCACAGTTACTTGCACATAGTAGGCACAATAAATATTGGTTGAATTAATTGAATGCTGATAATGATACCAATTTCAGTATGTCTTTAATTTGTTGCTCTTTGACTTCATTATTCCAGAAATGAATTACCATTACAGAGATTGTCATAAATGAATAATTTAAGAGTGGACATGGCATACATGGACAACAAGCACTTAGGTAGGCAAGAAAGTCCCTCTATCCCCTCGCCTGCTACCCCAAGTATCCATAATATATTAAATTGCAATACACTTGACCAGTTTCCAACTTACAGAACCCAATTGGGACATAACTAAATTTGTATCAAATGGTGAAAAAAACTCTAGAAAATATACTAAACTGGTATTTTTCTGAGCACAATGTCTGATCCTCTCTGCTTATGTATAAAAATAATTGCCAGACAGACAAAAATTGAGGGGTCAGGTTTGTGGGTGTGGGTATGGGCACACTTACATGTGAGCATGTGAGCATTCTGAGGACCCAGATCACAATTAGCAGTTCACACAGGGGACTGATTGAATCATCTTGGTGTAAGGTAAAGGCCCAAGTTGGGACTGTAGGTAAATCTGCACTATTCTCCAAATTGAGAGATGGAGTATTCTTCAGCATGAGGAGAAAACTGAACTGAATGAAGACTTTTATTCCATAAAGCCTATGAAAGCTGAAGAAGTGTCCAGGTTATTACTGATGCTGTGTAAGTCCTCTCTAAAATAACCATCTAAAACAGGTAAGAAGAATGCTCTTAAGAGACTGGTGTTAACACACGTATAGAATACTAGCACATAATATCTTACTGATCTGAATTATGGTGAGCAAGGAACTGAGGAATCGAACTATGAAGCATAAAGCAAACAAATAAATGCCATCTGAACCAAGTGAAAACAGGTGAGCAGGGAGGTTAGAAGGTCTGATGTAGAACAAAAACACATTTGTGCCTAATGCTGCAGATAAATTCCTTGAACACACTATATCCTTTGGAAAAGATTATATCTAATTCTGTCAAGGTTACTGTCTACATGACTTCTAGTCCAAGTAATTGTCCAGTCACTTAAGTTAAAAGTGTCTCAGGGCTGTTTTAAACATCAGTGGCAACATAAAAGATATTTTAGCTTATTTTCTACTTTGAATATGTCTCTGTGATGAAAAATCTCAGTTTAATGGAGACATGTTATTCTAGGTTGCAGGGATTTTCTTCTCCTCTTCTCATTACCTTCAGCAGAACAAAAACATCAGTACAAGACAGCACGATATCATAGTAGTAATTAATCATAGACTTATTCTCCCTCTGGTGCAGGGGGAACACATTGAACTCTTTTCCAACTAAAACCAAATTGGATATTGTCATTTACAAGTTTACATTATTTAAGTTATATTACAAATCAGGTGAAGAACATTCTACTGCTTTTCCATAGTCAGAAAAATCCACCATTCCTCTCCTAGGCATGGTGATTGTGAAAAGACACTCTGGCAAATACACTCTATCAATAAATAGCAACATTTCACCTTCTTAAATATTTGTTTTTATTAAAATATGTGTTAAAGAAAAAAGGAAGAAAATGAAAAGGTCTTAATTTGTGAACTGTATTTTTCCTTTTTTGTCATGTCATTTCTAGGAAAAGGAAATCAACAGCATCTGCAAAATAGATATAAATCATTATATATAAATTGTATCATTGACTTTAATAAGTGACCAGTATTTGGCAACTGTGGCATAGTGGATAAAGTGCTAAACTCAGAGAGAACTGAGACATGAATTCAAATTCCACTTCTGACACTTCGTAACTATGCTGGGCAAACTGCGAAAACCCTCTGTGCCTCTGTCTCTTCATTTGTAAAGAAAAGCTAATGGAACACCAACCCATCTTAGTTGTCATGAGCATCAAAGGGGCTAATATACGTAAAGTGATATATAAATATTGATTATGATTATAGGAGAGGCAGAATTTGTATCAGACACACAAAGAAACCATGTCTGTGTGGTCCCTGGCAAGTCTTTTTATACTTTATGACAGGGAGTCTTCCAGGTGTCCATGAACTTTTTTTTTTAAATATCTGATAACTATTTCAATATCATTGGTTTCCTGTGTAATCCTACATATTTTATTTTATGCATTTAAAAACATTTTTCTGAGAAGAGGTACATAGGAGTCACCAAACTGCCAAAGTGGTTTATGATACACTAAAAAAAAAAAAGAGGTTAAGAATCTCTGTGTTAGGGATAACAAGCAGCTCTTGAACTGTGAAACAGGTGCTTGAATTCTAATGTGGTAACAGTTATCCCTTCCACATTGCAACTTGCCCCATCACAGTTTCAATATAATATGGGTCAGCATAAAAAAAAATTACTGTAAATGGGAATTTGGGGGGAGTTCTATGGAAGTTGCAGATGACATATGAAGGCCATCAGATGACACAGAAAAAGTTTAGAAAATCAGAAATATGTAAAATATGCCAATGACCAAATACTTAACCCAAATTTTACAATAAGGTGCTATAAACACCTCATAAAAGAAAAAGGAAAAATTCAGACTTCTTCTCTGGTACAAAGGCAGGACTAAAAAATTTTACACAGATATGTGGAAAGGATAACTGTATTTCTGTATTTTTGGTTCTCTCCTGGGCCCTTTTCCCTTCTCCTTCTATACTGTTTTACTAGTGATCTCACCATTTTCCATGGATTCAATTTTAATCTTAATGCTAATAATTCTCAAATCTACTTATCCAGCTGTAACCTCTCTGCAGACCTCCAGTCTCCCATCTCCAATTATGTACTGGACATCTCAAACTGGATATCCTATAGACAGCTTAAACTCAACATGTCCAAAACTGAACCCTTCCCCCTCCCTCCCAACCCTCCTTTCTTCCTAACTTCCTTATTACTCTTGAGAGTACCACTATGCTCCCAATCATTTACCATCTTCTTTTCCTCTACCATCCTAGTATAGGCCCTCATCAAGTTTTCTAGTCATACGAAAATGCATTATTTTAACTGTGAATAACTGAAGTGAAATGAACTTTCCAAGCCATAATTTATAGTGCCATGGAAAAAACATTCTTCAATATAGGCCTTAATTGGCACGGAAAAAGCAAATTCTATGTGTGTGTATGTGTCTGTGTGTGTCTGTGTGTGTGTGTCTGTGCATGTGTACACACGGGTGCAAGGGCATATGTATTTCCCAACCAGAGGAATTGGATTTTAAGGCCTCTGGAAGCTTACTTCAACTGTAAACTTGCTCCCAAATATTTCTCTCAATGGAACCTGAATATCTCACAAACCACCATGCCCTACTTCCTGTTACTTGACTGCTGGAAAGGCATCAGGTACAATATCAGATTATATCAGACATCAGCAAATACCCCTTTAAAAAAAAGCAACATATGTCCTTCCAGGTGACTAAGCAATGGGGGTGAAACTGTAGCAAAGATCCAATGGGGAACAAGGTTCTTAAAGAGCAGAAAAAGTCCTGAATTCTCCTCCACACTTAGTCACAAAATCATGGAATTTAAAATTCAAAAGCACCTTTAAAATTCAAAAGCTTACCAAGTCCAAGCTTTTGTGCCCTTTGGGTTTGTGTGGCTGTGTAAAGGCTACACACACACACACACACACACACACACACACACACACAAAACAAGATATCCAACTGTTGGGAAATTGGGTCTTTGTCTTTTAATAGTGCAGGAATATTAACTTCTACATAAACTATGAAGGAAAATTGTCAACATTGGTACTGATTTTAAATCTAATAATGTCTCTAGTAAAGGTTTTTTTTAATTAATTTTTTTTTTGCCAAAAGAATTTTTCGAAAAACTTCAAAACCAGAGGTATAAGTAATATGACACTCAAATGCAGTGAAGTTTTTCAGGCTATCAGATAAGAGGGATTATAATAAGACAAACCACTCACTAATTATACTTCTAACCACCAGGCATATTCATGAGCAAGTTCGGTCTCTGGAAGCTTTAGTACTTTGCTAGGTGGTAATGCTATGGTAATCATACCCAGTCAGTCAAAGCCCTCAAGATAGATTAATGATCCATTCATGGAAGTCCTTACTTCCCCAATTGCCCCAGTAACTAGTTCTTGAAGACTACAAGAAGCATGAAGCAGCAGTTTTGTTTTGTTTTATTCCTCATAATACACTGCTTTATGGCTGACTGTCTTTTTTACAAAAGAGAAAGAAATAATAGGCCTAAATTTCACACCAGGATTCAGGCATTACTGCAAGGTTTTTAGAAGATAGCACTGGCCCTCTCTCCATCTCTTTGTGGAAATTATTTCTAACATGCTATGTGTTTCCCTTTCCTAAACAATAACATGCTAACATGCTTTCCCTTTCTTAAACTATATGTGTATGTGACTGGGAACTTATGAATTCATCTAGTCTCCATGTCTTCCCCCTTGACTGTGAAGATGGTTAAGGAATGTCTTCTTTTCCTCTTCCACTCTTCCAGCCATTTGAAATTAAACTAATACTAATTAAAATGATAGTGACTAAAGTGCCAGAAAAAAAAATGTGGTCTTGTAGCAGAGGGAGAGGAGATCAGCAGTTGGGTTAAGGTTGGGGGATCCATTTTATGCTGTTTAGGAGAGTGGAAAGGAAGTCTGGAAGGAGAAAGCTGTTGGCAAATGTAACTGAAAGATGTCTATGGTACCGTTTAGCTTTCAATCTGTGATCCTATTGGCCTAAAGATTGAGATCCTGAAAGTAGGTGGTGACAAAAGAAGATAGCAATTTCTCCCCCATCATTCCCAGCAGCTACTGTAACTGGGCAGTGAAGCTGAGTCTGTCCCTTAATACATGAGAGAATCACCCCACCTAACACATAATTTTAAAAAGTACTCAGATTTATTCTTTCAGTAAATTTTATTAGAGTTTTTCTACTTAATAGTTATTATTTAATTTTCTTTCTATCATATGCTATTATATACTTGTACGTGTATTCTACCACTGAATTATAAATTCCTTGAAGGTAAAAGTCCAGGGTAAAAAAATCATTTTCATCTCTATCAGCATCTAGAAGAATAGTGAATATGGAATAAAGGAAGGAGGGAGAGAGGGAGGAAGAAAGGGAGGGAGGGAGGAAGGAAAGAAGGAAGAAAGGAACATTTGATGTTTGGAATAGAAAAAAAAAAGAAGCAAATGTGGAGTGGTTGAAGTAGGGGAATATGTTACCAAGGAGAAGAGCAAAAGAGTGTGTAGAAAGGATGCTGGGGAGAAGGCAAACCACTGACTCCACAATTTTACCTAAGATAAGCCCTGTTTACCTTCAATTGGGTGCAGAGAAACAGCTTTTCACAGGGACATTTTTGTTATGCAGCTGCAAATGCAGGCCATACTATTTTGAATTATTAATGAATATTTTGTTTGTTTTTTAAGCTGGCTAACTTCATAAAACAAAGCTTCTTTCCAAGGGTATTCATTGATTGAAGTATTGCCAGAATATGGAAAAAGAGAAGAAAAAAAACTAAAAATAGGGCTCAATTAAGTGAAAGTAATACTAATTATAAGTATTTATATGAACTGCTTATCACTAGTACCTGTCATGCCTATAATGGCGATTATATATAGCATTGACAATGTGACATATTATTTTTATATGTTTTCAATTATGATAAAGTTATGAATGTAATGAGACCAGGTCCACAAATCAATACCATGAAAGCTAGCCTCATTATTTTATCATCACACTTCATTCTGGTTCCCTAGTTTGCTGCTTGCACAAGATAGCAATCTCATAACTTTAAGAAATGAAAGAGAACATTAATGGTTACCTCCTCCTTTGACCAAGTTGGGATCCACAATTTAGGAAAGAATGTTGCAAGAGCCATACTGAGCAGTCACTGATCTAACATATATATGTATGGATGGATGGATGGATGGATGGATGGATGGATGGATGGATGGATGGATGGATGGATGTAAAGGAAGGTTATCTAATGTTCTCCCCATCATCTCCAGCAACTTGGTTTTTGCTTCCTAAAATCCTGTTGGAATGTATAAGGTAGTTTTACAAACCTGAGAAGTATCATCAAAATGATTATTGATTTAGTATTTAAAAGCAACTTTCCTTCAAACTTCATCTTTTCATGAATATTTTCCCTCATCAAGATCTTCTTCAAACTTACATTTTTAAGGGGAAAAAAATCAAGAAGAAATGTTTCTGGCTGAAGAACAGCAAATGGCAAAAGATTATTCCAAATATGTAAACCAATGAGGTCAAAGATCAAAGGCTAAATCAAAGAGAAAGGAAAATGTGCTTAGTTTTCATGTAATGTTGAAATGCACAAAAATCTCCTGACCCTTGCTTCCTCCCCCTTGTAATCCCCAAATGTATTCTTTTACACTGCTGTCATGAAGTTGCAAAAATTATTTTCCCCAACTTCCAAACTGATAGTCACCATGCCAAGGATCCATTGAACTATGTTACTTAAATAATAATTTTGCATGAATGCAAAATGGACAATTTTGATTATATTACATTAGAAATGTTTTACACAAACAAAACCAACACAACCAAGATTAGAAGGAAAGCGGAAAGCTGAGGAACAATTTTTACAGCCAGTGTTTCTAATAAAAGCCTCATTTCTCAAATGTATAGAGAACTGAGTCAAATGATAAATGGTCAAAGGATATAAACAGGCAATTTTCAGAGGAAGAAACTAAAGCTATCTATAATCATATGAAAAATGCTCTAAATTACTATTGATTAGAGAAATGCAAATTAAAACAACTCTCAGGTACCACCTCACACCTATCAGATTGGCTAACATGACAGAAAAGAAAAATGATAAATGTTGGAGAAGATATGGGAAAATTGGAACACTAATGCATTGTCGGTAGAGTTATGAATTGATCCAATCATTCTGGAGAGAAGTTTGGAACTATGCCCAAAGAACAAACTGTGCATACCCTTTGATCCAGCAATACCACTACTAGGTCTGTATCCCAAGCAGATCATAAAAAAGAGGAAAGGACCCACGTGTACAAAAGTATTGATAGCAGCTCTTCATGTGGTGGCAAAGAATTGGAAATTGAGGGGAAGCCCATCAATTAGGAAATGGCTGAACAAGTTGTGGTATATGAATGTAATGGAACACTATTGTGCTATAAGAAATGATGAGCAGGCAGATTTTGGAAAAACCTAGAAAGACTTACATGAGCTGATGCTAAGTGAAGTGAACAGAACCAGGAAAACATCATACACAGCAACAGCAAAATTATGCAATGATTAACTATGATACACTTAGCTCTCCTCAGCTACACAATGATCTAAGACAACTCCAAAAGACTCATGATGGAAAATAACCACATCCAGAGAAAGAACTATGGAATCTGAATGCAGATCGAGGCAGAGTGTTTTCACTTTTTTGTGTTTTTTGTTTTTTCTTTCTTGTGCTTTTTCCCTTTGGTTCTGATTCTTCTTTCACAACATGACTAATATGGAAATATATTTAACATGATTGTACATGTATAGCCTACATGAGATTGCTTGCTGTCTTGGGGAAGGAGAGGAGAAGGAGGGAGAAAAATTTGGAACTCAAAATTTTACAAAAATGAATATTGGAAATTACCTTTACATGTAATTGGGAAAAAATAAAATACTATCAATTTTTTTAAAATAATAATTTTTCATAGAACTCATACTTATTGTTCAGTCATTTTCAGTAATGCCTGACTCTACATGCTCCCATTTGGGGTTTTTCTTGGCAAAGATACTGGAATGATTTGCCATTTCCTTTTCCAGCTCATTTTACAGATGAAGAAACAGAGGCAAACTGGATTAAGTGATTTGCCCAGGGTCACACAGCTAGTACCTGTCTGAAGCCAGATTTGAACTCAGGAAAGTGAGTCTTCCTGACTCCAGGCCCAGTACTTTATCCACTGTGACACCTAGCTGTCCCTAGAATTTACACTGTACAATGAGATTACAGAGATGCTAGAATAGGATAGTCTGTTACTGCAAAACATTCTCGGGTTCTTTTTAGTATAGATTTTCCTATCCTATCTCCTTGACATTGGCCAGTTTGACATTTTTTTTCCAGAGAAGGGGAAATGGATAGATACCTGAAGAGTCATTGATGAATATCTATGACTATAGCTCCTGGCTCCAAAAGATTTCTACTAGCCCTTGTGTTTAGCCTTAACTAATCACTTAAAATTAGTGCAATTAGAAGGGATTCTGGCCTTTGTCCATCCTAGTATAAAATCCTAAGGTGTGTTTACAGGCCATTGTGTGGTCAGACTATTATTATCTGCTGCTGCTGCTGCTGTTTGCCCCTCCTTCTAGAAGTTCATGACATCTACATAGAATTAAGAGTTACTTGTGGGACCTCATTAACCCCTCACCAAACAATGGTAGGGAACCAGCATATCCATGCTTTCTTGTCTCTTTCCTATATGAGGGAATACGTCTCCATGTTTCTTTAGTAGTCAACAAATCTTTTGGTTAAATCAGCTTAGCATGAGGCTTTTTCTATGTCCCTTAAAATGCTGAGCCTGACTAGCATACCTGTCTGGCCCTGCCCAAAGCATGGGAAGGGATAAGGATACTTGGTCAATGGATTTAAAAATTAATAGTAGAGGAGTTTTGTATGCTTCAGCCTTTCTGACAGTCAATTCTTTAAAACTGATTGTTTTCTCTTTACCATAGCAATTGTTACCCTGCCTAGACAGACTGGTCTAACCCAAACTAAAATAAAAACCGCAGGTTAAACTTTTTTTTGTTGTGTTCATTAGCAACTTCCTCATTGAGCCTCCTTCCATCGAGCTATTATATCAATAAACTCCACTGGGTGACCACAAGAGTTTCAACAGGCAGAGAATGAAAGGATGTCTGCTACTAAGTAGTTTGGGCCCAAATATTCGAGAGTTTAAAACAGCACAGATAAGATCTTTCACTCAGCTAGCTGACCAAAAGGCAGCCAAGGCTAATAGTAAAAAAAATAATAATAATAAATTTTCCCAGCCTCTGAAACAAAATGCCAAACTGACACATTCTCCAACTGTTGCAGGGATTGCCGCAATGAGCAAGTTGCAGTGACTGCACTTAGAACGCTAACCTTTGAAAGCACGGCTTATATCAGAAAGGAAAAGGAAAACATTTAGGATGAGATTTGGACAACAGTTCCAGCAGTTCTCACCACATGAGAGTTTATTTACAAAACTTTTTGGCTTGGTTTTTTGTTTGTCTGGTGGAGCTAGGATTAATGTGTACTGATTTGAAGTCAGAGGAACTTCTCTGTTCCTCACACAGGACACTTTCTTTCTCCTCTCAGAGCCTTTGTACCAACGGCCCCATATGCCTGGAATATATTCCCTCTTTGTCCCCTGCCTCAGGGATTCTCTCTCTTCCTTTAAGACACAGTTCGGGGGCATCTAGGTGATGCAGTGGATAGAGTACTGGCCCTGGAGTCAGGAGGACCTGAGTTCAAATCCAGTCTCAAATCAGATACTTGACACTTACTAGCTGTGTGACCCTAGGCAAGTCACTTAACCCCAATTGTCTCACAAAAAAAAAAAAAGACACAATTCAGGTACCATCTTCTGCATAAGGCCTTGCCTAATGCCATCAGTCCCTAGCTTCTTCCCTCTCAAACTACCCTACATTTAACTACCTTGTATATATTTGCATTTCTTAACTTTATATTTATGCTGGATATTGTATAAGTACTTACTCTTTTTCCCCAATAGAATGTAAGCTCATTGCATGTAGAAAATATTTTATTCTTATATCCTGGTACTTACCAGAGAGCCTGATCGATTCAAATCATAGTTCTGCTATTTGTGTGGCCTGCCTGGGCAAATCACTTTGAAAATAAAGATTTTCTGGAATGCATTTGGGTTTGACAACACAAACATTTCTGGATTCAGCCTCCCCACTCCTGCCAGGATTAAATCCTCCCTATTAACAAAGAAAAATACTTACATAAACAGTGGGTTCTGACAATGCATGAAACATTCTGACCCGTATTCTCTACCTAGAGGAAGGAGCAATCTATGTTTCATTAGCTTGTCTCTAAAAGGAAGGTTTATTACAAGTACTCAGTTTGGTTTCCTTTAGTGTGCTTATCTTGTAGTCACGTAAGCATGCTGTTCTCCTATTTCTGATTCCCGCACTTGGTATAAGGTCATACAGATCTCATGGTTTGGTTTTGTTTTGTTTTTTAAAGAATTTTTTAAGAATTCCTCAAATTCAGGGGCAGCTAGGTGCAGTAGATAGAGCTCTGGCTTTGGAGTCAGGAAGACCTGAGTTTGAATTTGACCTCAGACACTTGACACTTCCTAGCTGTGTGACCCTGGGCAAGTCACTTAACCCTGATTGCCTCACCAAAAAAAAAAAAGGCAAAAAAAAAAATTCCTCAAATTCAGCATTTCTAACATTCATGTTCCAGAGTTTTTTCAGTCATTCTCTAAGGGATGAGCACCAATTTTGTTTTCAGTTCTTTGCTAAAAAAAAAAAAAGGCTAATGAATATCTTGGTATCTGATTTTTTTTGTCTTGGGCAAATAACTATCCTCTCTAGGCTTTCTTCATGTATAAAACATAGAAATTGAGTTACATGGTCTCTCTAAAATTCTTTTCCGTGCTAAATCCTATTTTTAAATGTCTATAAACTAATAGCGCTATTCAATAAATCATTATTCAATAATAATAGCTCAAAAGGCTCTATGGTATAAATCTCAGAAGACAAGCCTTGCAATCAGGAAGTCCTGGGTTCAAGTCCTATTTTGGAAACACTATGTGACTACGGGTAAGCCATAGTAGCTAAGAGAATTGTTATTTGCTTTGTGTGTATTTGTTTACATGTCATCTCTCCTATTTGATTGCAAGCTCCTTGAGGTCAGAAATAGTCTGGTAGAACTTAACAGGGTGTCTGGCACATACTAGTCACTTAATAAATGTTTATTGATTGACTGATTGATTGGAACTGGTATTTGGTATTAAAGGAGTCATTGGAACAAATTGTTCTCATCTGCCCATTTTGACCAGTAGAAGTCTCCACATGCTTGAGGTAGAAATCTCTGTAATTCACTGATGGGTTTGAGGCCTGTCTGTTACCCTCAACCTCTTTTAGCACATCTACTCAGTTTTACCAGGGCATGGCCACTGTATATGCTACAGCTTCTTGGAGCTACAGGCGAGAGCTGGGTGACAGGTCATGAAGTAGGTAGTAAAAGCATTATTATTCCAATTTAAAGGAAACTGAGGCTCAGAGAAGATAAGAATTTGCCAAGATCACACAGCTAATAAGTACTCAGGTCAGATCTCAAACTGTTGCTGTTGTTTAGTTGATTAGTCATGTCTGACTCTTCAGGACCCCATTTAGGATTTTCTTGGCAAAGATACTGAGGTGGTTTGCCATGTTAAACAGGGTTGAGTGACTTGCCCAGAGTCACATAGCTAGTAATTATCTATGGCTGGATTTGAACTCAGGTCCTCCTAATCCCAGGCCTCCTGCTCTATCCACTGCCCCACCTAGTTTCCAGTCTCAACCTGAGGTCTTCCAACCCCTAGTCCTGCACTTTCTGCAATTCCCAGTAATCTCTAGGTTTGTTGTCGTTCAGTCATTTCACTCATGTTCAACTCTTCATGGCCCTGTTTGGGGTTTTCTTGGCAGTGATAATGGCAGGGTTTGCCATTTCCTTTTCCTGTTCATTTTATAGATGAGGAAACTGAGGCAAAGAGGGTTAAGTGCCTTGCCCAGGGTCACACAGCTGGTATCTGAGGCCAGATTTGAACTCAGGAAGATGAGTCTTCCTGACTCCAGGCCAGGCACTCTATTCACTGCACCACCCTGCTGCTTCCTCTAGGTTCATAGGAATTAACTAAGCTGCTTAGGCACTTTTTGGCCACAAGGCAGAACTTTAAAAACATCTGAAAAAAGGTAACAGTCGCATGTAAGGACAAGGCTATTGCCAACTGCAAACAGCAATTTCCCCAGCTACTAGGACTGTTTCCCACTGTGTGAAAGCTTCAAACACTCACAACATTGTATACCCAACAAAACTTTTAGGCTACATCAGCATGGTGCTAATATATCTGGTCACTTCATGTACAATCAGCTTAGGGCAAAAGTCAAATCCATGTTTTGAGGTCAGCTAGATTAAAAAGCATAACTGATAGAAGCTTTGAATATTTCATTTTTTAAAAAAATATTTATTTATTTTTAGTTTTCAACATTCACTTCCACAAGATTTTGAGTGCCAGATTTTCTCCCCATCTCATCCCTCCCCCTCCCCTAAGACTTCCCCTAATCTGCCTTCCCTTTTATATCCACCGCCCCTTCTCTTATCCTCTTCCTCTTCTATTATTCTGTAAAGAGGATAGATTTCTATACCCCATTGCGTGTATATCTTATTTCCCAGTTGCATGTGAAAACAATTTTTTTAACATTTGTTTTTAAAACTTTGGATTCCAAATTTTCTCCCTTCCTTCCTCCCCACCTCCTCATTGAGAAGGCAAGCAACTCAATACAGGTTATACATGTGTAGTTATGCAAAACACTTCCATGGCAGTCACATTGTGGAAAACTAACTATATTTCCCTTCATCCTAACCTGCGCCCCCCCCCTTTATTCTATTCTCTCTTTGACCCTGTCCCTCCTCAGAAGTGTTTGCTTCTGATTACCCCCTGCCCCAATCTGCCCTCCCCTTTATTATCCCTCTCCTCTCCTATCCCCTTACCTTCTATTTTCTTGTAGGGTAAGATAGATTTCCATA
The DNA here is from genome assembly GCF_900497805.2 of Vombatus ursinus. Classification (NCBI taxonomy): domain Eukaryota; kingdom Metazoa; phylum Chordata; class Mammalia; order Diprotodontia; family Vombatidae; genus Vombatus; species Vombatus ursinus. Next base: position 9,781,276 of record NW_020946557.1, on the reverse strand, counting down.
CCCAATTGAGTGTGTATGGTATTCCCTCCTTAAGCCAAATCCAATGAGAATAAGATTCACTCATTCCTTCTCACCTTCTCCGACTTCCCCTCCATTGTAAAAGCCTTTTCTTTTCTGTTTTATGTGAGATAATTTACCCTATTCTACTTCTCCCTTTCTCCTTTTTCCAGTATAATCCTCTCTCATCCCTTAATTTTATTCTCCAGATAGCATTCCTTCATCTTCAACTCACCCTGTGCCCTCTATCCATCCATCCATCCATCTATCTATCTATCTATCTATCTATCTATACATATAATTTTTTTCCCTTCAACTACCCTAATACTGACGAAGGTCTCATGAGTTACAAACATCATCTTTCCATGCAAGAGTGTAAACAGTTCATCTTTAATAAGTCCTTTATGATTTCTCTTTCCTGTTTACCATTTCATGCTTCTCTTGAGTCTTATATTTGAAAGTCAAATTTTCTATTCAGCTCTGGTCTTTTCATCAAGAATGCTTGAAAATCCTCTATTTCACTGAATTTCTATTTTTTCCCCTGAAGGATTATACTCAGTTTTTCTGAGTAGGTGATTCTTGGTTGCAATCCTATCTCCTTTGAACTCTGGAATATTATATTCCAAGTCCTCTGGTCCCTTAATGTAGAAGCCACTAAATCTTGTGTTATCCTGATTGTGTTTCCGCAATACTTGAATACTGGCTGCTTGCAATATTTTCTCCTTGACCTGTGAACTCTGGAATTTGACTACAATATTCCTAAGAGTTTTCCTTTGGGGATCTCTTTCAGGCTGTGATGGGTGGATTCTTTCAATTTCTATTTTGCCCTCTGGTTCTAGAATATCAGGGCAATTTTCCTTGATAAGTTCTTGAAAGATGATGTCTAGGCTCTTTTTTTTGATCATGGCTTTCAGATAGTCCAATAATTTTTAAATTATCTCTCCTGGATTATTTTCCAGGTCAGTTGTTTTTCCAATGAGATATTTCACATTGTCTTCTATTTTTTTCATTCTTTGGTTTTGTTTTATAATTCCTTGATTTCTCATAAAGTCACTAGCTTCCAATTGCTCCATTCTAATTTTTAAAGTATTTTCTTCAATGAGCCTTTAGACATCCTTTTCTATTTGGCCAATTCTGCTTTTTAAGGCTTTCTTCTCCTCATTGGCTTTCTGGACCTCTTTTGCCATTTGGGTTAGTCTGTTTTTTAAGGTGTTATTTTCTTCAGTATTTTTAGGGAGGTCTCCTTTAGCAGGCTGTTGACTTGTTTTGCATGATTTTCTTGCATCACTCTCATTTCTCTTCCCAGTTTTTCCTCTACTTCTCTTACTTGCTTCTCAAAATTCTTTTTGAGCTCTTCCATGGCCTGGGACCAATTCATATTTCTCTTGGAGGCTTTGGACATAGGAGCTTTGATTTTGTTGTCTTCTTCTCATTTTATGTTTTGCTCTTCTTTGTCACCAAAGAAAGCTTCTATGGTCTGATTTTTTTTTTTTTGCACAGTTTGGTCATGATCCCAGCCAATTACTTGAGTTATAAACTCTTTGTTAAAGTAGGGGTCTGCTTCCAGTGTGGTGAACGTACTGTCTCAAGATTCAGGGGTTTCTGCAGCTCTTTTCAGAGGTACTTCTAGAAACCTGTAAATTTTCAGTTCTTTCAAGGTGGTATGATCAAAGGCAAGGTATTTACTCCTTTTCTGGCCTTATTCTGGTCTATGAGTGACCACAAGCACCCTTAGAACTGTGAGAAGGATTCCCTCTCCACCAACACTATGAGCTCCACACCAGTGCTCCTCCTCGCCCCAGGACTGCCACCCAGAACTGGGACCCAGATCCAAGCACCAGTAAAGCAAGAGAGTCCTGCCTTAGCACCAACAAAGATATCCCTGCAATATCCCTCTAATTAGACACTCAATTACCCCCTCAGTCTGTGGGTCAAGAGCTCCAAAAGCAGCCACCTCCCCAGGGCTGAACTTGGACTGGAGCTGGGACCCAGCTTCTCTCTCACTGAGGGTCACAGACTTTTCCTACTGACTTTCTTGTCTTTGGCATTTGTGGGTTGAGAAATCTAGAAACCGCCACAGCTACCCAGGTTTGCGGAGGCCTGGTCTTTGCTTGCATGCCCATGCTAAACTGCGTTCCTCTCTCAGCCTGGCACAATAGACCTTTCTTATTATTTTAATTTAATTTTTTTTAAGGTAGTTGAGGTTAAGTGACTTGCCCAAGGTCACACAGCTAGTGAATGTCAAGTGTTTGGTCTGAGGCTGGATTTGAACTCAGGTCCTCCTGACTTCAGGGCCAGTGCTCTATACACTGTGCCACCTAGCTGCCCCACAATAGACCTTTCCAATCAACCATCCAGATTGTCTTGGGATGGAAATTTGTTTCACTCTGTCTTTTTGTGGATTCTGCTGCTCTAGAATTTGTTTAGAGTCATTTTTTACAGGTATTTGGAGGGGTTTGAGGAAGAGCTCAAGCAAGTCACTGCTTTCACTCTGCCATCTTGGCTCCACCCTAATATTTCATTTTAAACCACTTTTTGGGCTTTTGCCCAAAAGAACTCATAGGAAAGGCATAGAGATTGTCATTATGTGACATCCCTTTATGAATATCTCATGGAGGGGCTCTTCCTTCAAACCCCACTCCCCACCCCCATTTTAGATCAGGTACTGACATTCTCTGGCTGCTTCCTATTGGTCATGATGACATAACTAGGAACTGAGCTAGAATTTTGTAGAAATACTTTGTGGAAATACAGAGCAATCCTTGTCCCTCACAGCTCTCCTTCCTACTGGTCCTGAAGCATAACAATGACTCTCTGAGCTCCAGAGCAGATGGCCTAATTTCCACCAGGCTTCAAGTCATGCAATTCATGGCTTCCTAGGAAAGTTTGTATTTGGATAAGGTGCCTCCTGTTTTTGTCTTCTTCCCTTTGGTGCAGGAACTGCATGAGACCTCCAAAGTCAACTGGCATTCAACCCTCCCAGGCACCTGATCAAAGAGAGAGCAGCTACTGAAGTAGTGCTGACAGAAAGAGCAATAGAGGCAGACTAGCTAAAAGGCAAAGAGTTATCTACAGAAAGAGAGATCACTGAAAGAATGATGTATGTATGATCAGGCTGTAGTCAATATAGATGAAATGTTAAGTAGCTAATGAGCAGCCCTGTTGCAATTGTCCTGATGAGGCTTGAATACTAAGCTCTCAAGTGATTGTATTCTCTCTATGATCATTGCTTAGCATCCCTTTTTCTGTATGGGAATAAAACTACCTGTTGAATAGCTGATTCACATTTACTTTATTTACTTCCTCCCTTCTCATGCTGGAGACCCCTTGGACCAGAGCAAAAAAAAAAATACATAAATAAATGAAAATTGTTCTTCAGGAATCTGAGATGGGGATGGAATTGAAGTACTGGAAACCCTATTACCCTTCTGAAGAGACAAGCAACCCCAGAACAATGGACCCAGAGCAAAAATGGAGGGCAAGTAAGGAACAGTAATTGGCAAAGATTGTCAGCCCCTGTGGTCTCAAACTAGTGGTGCCCATCTAGCTGCTGTGCTATATTTGCACACACACACAAAAAAAAAAGTAAACAGCTTCAGAAAGCAAAAAATGAATAGGAGAAGATGAGTAAGGAATTTTTCTCCTCTGATTCCAAGAGTGTTTCCATAGACTCTTCTTCGCACCTAGGTATTTGAGAGCCCTGTACTGCAAATATATTGAAAGTGTTTTAACTATATCACATTAAGCAAAATTCTGAAAGCTTCAGAAAAGTTTATTTTTTTTTAAAACAAGAACAGGTCATCTCTTAAAAAAAAATGTGGAGATGACTGGGAAATAGCATGAAGGCCTTGTTCCAAGGGTTAGAAGGGTTAGAGCCAGGTGATTCACAAACAGAATCTAAGATCGTAAAGAAATAAGGATGGTGGCCAGAGTGTAAGCAATATGATGAGGAAGTGCAAGGCTTGCTAAGTCCTTTTCAGGGCTGCTCATCTACCTTTGGGGTCTACCTTTCACCCAACTCTTACCTGTGGCCCCCAGAAGCTGGAGCATGCACAACAGCCATACCCTGGCAAAACATTCTTGGCAGACGGGCCAGACCAAGTTTGGGGTAACCAACAGGCTTCAAACCTATTGGTGAGTTAAGGGGATGTCTACTCCAAGCATGTGAAGACTTCCCCCAGGGGAATGGGTGGGTGAGAACAATTTATTCCAATATTCATGAAGGCATCTAAAGCAGCACTGAGGAGTGCTTAGTGCTTGGTTGGAATAGAAGATACCAAGATCATCCACTGCATGCCAGGCCATTGCCCATCATCCTGACTTTTGTCTTGCCACTGCACTTTGATGACTAGAAAAGAGAATGAACTGATGACTTTGTGCAATTCTGCCTCATTTAAATTCAATTCACAAGCAAGTCAATTCATCATCCATGATGTTATTAATCCTCTTTAAAAATGAAGGGTGAGGGGCAGCTAAGTGGCACAATAGATAGAGCTCCAGCCTTGGATTCAGGAGGACCTGAATTCAAATCTGGCCTCAGACGCTTGACACTTACTAGCTGTGGGACCCTGGGCAAGTGACTTAATCCTGATTGCCAAAGCAAAAGAAAGAAAGAAAGAAAGAAAGAAAGAAAGAAAGAAAGAAAGAAAGAAAGAAAGAAAGAAAGAAAGAAAGAAAGAAAGAAAGAAAGAAAGAAAGGAAAGAAAGAAAGAAAGGAAAGAAAGAAAGAAAGAAAGAAAGAAAGAAAGAAAGAAAGAAAGAAAGAAAGAAAGAAAGAAAGAAAGAAAGAAAGAAAGAAAGAAAGAAAGAAAGAAAGAAAGAAAGAAGGGGAAAAAAAGAAAAGAAAAAGAAAATGGAGGATGAGTAGTATGATGAGGAGATAACCAGAAAGCACACTGATTTACAATCTAGGGACCTGGGTTCAAAACTGACTCTATTAATTAACTGAGAATTTGGACAATGATTTAACCTTCCTGGGCCCCAATTAAATGTATAAAATGAGAGTATCAGACCAGATGGTCTAGAAGGTCCCTTCCAAATCTAAACCTATGATCCAATGCCTTAATGGGTAAATTGAATTATATAAGGTTTTCACTGTTAAATTTTTCTATTTCAGAGGCTATCATTTCATCCAGATCATATATGAAGTTATGTGATAATGAGCTGTGTTAGAACAGGGCTCAGCTGTATTTTTGTTATAGTGATATGTCATAATGATAACAATGATTACTTTATAGCACTTTAAGGTTTATAAAGCACTTACATATGGTAACTCATTTGATCCTCACAACAACCCTGTGAGATAGGTACTATTGATATATTAATTTATAGATGAAGCTGAGGCACAGAAAGGTGAAGGGACTTGACCAAGGTCACTTAGCTGGTAAGTGTCTGAAGCAGGATTTGAATTCAGGTCTTCCTAACTCCAAGTCTCATGCTCAATGCACCTGGCTACCTAGCTGTCAAATAACCTTGTTGTTTTGTTTTATCTCTACTATGGACCCAATTTTGGATAATGATGTGATAGTTCTAAATAATTAAAGGTAAAAAGTTATATGCCTCACTAGTATAACATGAGTTTGATAACACATTTGGGAAGCACCTTTTATTTACTTCTTATATATCTATATATTATTGGAGTGGTTATATAAATCGGATATGTGAGATCTATGGAACAAAGCATTAGCTTAAATATGGATAAAAGCTATATTCCCATTGAACAACTTTTCAAGCCAAACCAGTGACCTAAATTCAAATAAAAAAAACTTTTAATGTTTCCCAATAATTTATTGAGAATGGAAGTGGAATGAATTGTAAGTAGAGTCCATTAAAATTTAACTGTTCATTTCTTTTTTTTTTTGGCAGTTGGGGTTAAGTGACTTACCCAGGGTCACACAGCTAGTTAGTGACATAACTGTTCATTTCTGTAAATAAATTTGTTCAGTGTATTTTGTGGGGTTTTTTTTAATCTGGTCCATTCTTCCAGAGGACAAATGGCTATTTCAAATGACAAGAGATTGCTCACAGTAACACTGCCACCAAATAATATACACATGCCAACAAAATGCTCTGTGTGTGTGTGTGTGAAAGAGAGAGAGAGAGAGAGAGAGAGAGAGAGAGAGAGAACTCAGGATGTTTCTGTGACTAGACCATATCAAATTCCAATATAGCTTGTTTTCATTTTGGGCAAAATTCAAGTAGTATTTGCCAGGAAATCATCCTTTAAAACTTAACCCAGTACCTCTCTCTATTATTTACTTTAGGAGAGCCTACACAAGCAATCTCCTAATTATAGCACAAAGATTGATAATAGAAAATGAACTTGTAATTGTAAAATGGGCTGTCTGTTGGTGAATTTTACCCTTATAATACTAATGCACAGTTTAAACAAAAATGCTCACAATTTAGCTTCCTTTCAATTCTCTCCCTCTTTAAGTAGTGTTGAGAATTACTTAGTAATTCATTGCTGCCAAAACATCCTTTTAAATATTTACAAAGAGAAGGGGAAGGAGAGAATATGGGTTTAGCTATCTTCTTCCCTTAACATTTCAACTTCAGGAGCTGAAAGAATTGTGCACATACTATGTCCCTAAGCATAATAAAAGCTCCCATTTATATAGTTTTTCTGGTTTACAAAACTCTTTCTTTACAACTATGCTCTGAGGTAGGCAGTGCATTTTACAAATAGAGGAACTATATAAATTGTAGAGTGAAAGGATTTGTCCATAGTCAACAATACTAGTAAGTAGTAGTGTTGATGGGGTCTAGAGGTGCTGAAACCCCAACATCATGACACATGGGTCCTGCCCAAAAGAATTTGACCCAAGCCTTCTTTCAGCCAAAGACAACGTTTATTAAAGATCCACCATATTAGTCAGATTCTTAAGGAATCTGAGCACCTGTGAGGTATTGACTAGATTGTAAAAATCTGACCAGTAGCTAGATTCTAAGAATCTGAGCACCTTAATGGAGACAAGATGTACCTTATATACAGAAAGACTGTGGGAAGGATCTAGGAGTGGCCAAGTAGTTTGGAGTGGCTGAAGGAGGGGTCTAAAGAAGATCTGGATGGGAGTGGCCAGTAAGCTGGGATGAACAGAATTCCTGGAACCTGGACCACATGGCCAAGGGAGAATGGAGCTTAGCTAGGATTAAGGGTGGGAAGTGGCCAGGGACCATAGGGAGGTAAGACAATGGAGGTTCTAGGCTAGGTTAAGGGTAACAGATAATTGGGAGATTGGGAGTAGCCACAATGAAAGGCCAGTTGATGGTATTATAGCTTCAGGTAAATTCCAGAGATTTGGCCATGTGGTAAAGTCCAGAGTTTTTCCTTTCTGGAGTCCAGATCCCAACTCTATCAGTGTCAAAACTTGAATTCAGTTCTTCTGGGTCTAAACCCAATGTTGTTCCAGTTCCCAAACCACCACTCTTTCTCCATACCACAGCTAACTTTCCAAGGTATTTAATACATGTACTATTCTTTATATATAAAGATAGGATTACAAATCTTTTTTTTATGGTACATGCCCTTTGGATACTTTTTAAAATGCCAATAATGGGTTTATTACACTCCATACTCTCTGGAGGAAGCTAGGTGTCTCAGTGTATAGAGCTCTGGGCCTGGAATCAGCAAGACCTGAGTTCAAATCTGGCCTCAGACATTCACTAGCTGTGTGACCTTGGGCAAACACAGTTGATTAAGAACTGACTGAAGTGGCCCTGGCCTCCCTTCTCAGGCCAATAAATTACCTGGGACTGACCAGACATCGTCATTTCTAGCCTCTGATTATTTTATAGATCTCCTAAATCTCCCCTCCACAGATTCCCAAGCTTTATTTTATGGACATTTACTTGTAATACAAAACAATTAACCATGTGAAACTGTGAGATGCCTAAGCCCTCCACTGACAGGCGAGTCATTCTCTCTGCCTTAGTACCATATATAAACCCTGTTCCTGATGAGGATGGAATCTAGACCCCAAAAAGAAAAAATCCTGAACTTTCCCACTTGGCCAAATCTCTAATATTCACCTGAGGCTATGATCCCATCAACTGGCCTTTCATTGTGGCTACATCCAATCTCCCAATTCTGTTACCCTTAACCTAGCCTAGCCCTCCATTGTCTTACCTCCCTATGGTCCCTGGCCACTTCACACCCTTAATCCTAGCTAGGCTCCATTCTCCCTTGGCCATGTGGTCCAGGGCCCTGGCATTCTATTACCTCACTGTCCCAGCAAATTACTTGGCCACTCCTAGAAGGACATTGCAAGAGATTTTGTGGAGGTAAAAGCCACAAAACTTGACAACCAATTGGATTCAGAAGTTAAGAAAGAGGGAATAATCAAAGCTAATGCAAGATTTTCAACAAGAAGGATAGGCTGAATGGTGATAATGTTGACAGTAGAGGCAAGAATATAACTTCAGTAAGGAATATATTCAGTTTCAGTTAAGTAAAATAGTTAATCTCATTCATATGTATAAACACAAACATAGGCTGGGCTAGCCTTGTTCACAGGTGACTAATATTCAACATTTACATAATACTTAACAAACATTATCTCATTTGATCCTCATAACCACCAAGGAAAGTTAGGTGCTACTATTACACTTTAAAGATGATTAGGGTGCTTCTCACCAATGCAAAGATCTAAGACATCTTCAAAGGTCTCATGATGGAAAATGCTATCCACATCCAAAGAAAGAACTGTGGAGTTTGAATGAAGATCAAAGCATACTAGTTGCTATTTTTTTTTCTTCTGTTTTGTTTTGTTTCCTCTTTCTGATGGTTCTTCCTATTGGTTCTAATTCTTCCTTACAACACCACTATTGTGAAAATATGTTTAATAGAAATGTATATGTATAGCCTAATAAATAAATAAATAAATTGGAGATAATATTAAAAAAAAAAGATGATTAGAGTGATTAAGACAGACTCAGATGCTTAGAGAGGTTAAGTTACTTGCTCAGAGCCACACAGCTAGAAGTGTCAGAGCAAATATTTGCACTCTAGTCTTCTTGACTTCAAGTTAAGTATTGTTTCCACTAAACCATTCTGCTGCAATCGAACACATTATAGACTTGTTCCTATGTAGAATGATTTGATGATTACTGGAACTAAAAACACACTAAAAATCTCATCCATACAAACCAACCATAATGTCTGAAATGTCCTCAGGTCAGATTAATTAATTTGGATATTACCCTCTCCAAGAGTCTTCCTTTAAATGACAAATATCCCTGAGGAAAATTAGTTTACTCTCTTATCAGCTATTAACAGATCTGACTATGAATGAATTGCCTAGCAGCTCTCCTCTTCTGCTTACCAGCTGGCATCAGAGCTTAGGAAAAATAGGAATTTTCACAATGGGGAAGAGGAAGAATATTTTCAGAATATGCATGCTTCCTGGAACATTGAAGTGCGAAGTTCTGAGAAATCAAGGAGGCAGCATAAAGAGAGCTGAGGTAAGCCCAAAAAAAGTACTGCAATGGCAATCTAAGCTTATTTCATAATTGTGCCTAAGGCTGACTTTAGCAATCAAGGCAGGGTTCTATGTTGCTTAAGGCCCTGTTTTTAGTGGCAGAATTCAATGTGTCACCCAACACTCAAGGTTGGAGAAGAGGAGTATAACAACAATAAATAACAAAGAATGTGTATGGGGGAGTGATGTATTTTAAGTTTTACAATGCACTTAACACACATTACCTCATTGGATCCTCACAACAACACTTCGAGGCAGGCTCCAAATTCAGGTGTTATTTTTTTTTTCCATTTTACAGATCAAGAAGGGAGACTAGGAAATCATTTGCTCCCTTGTCCTTGTATCTTCATCATCTGGTACAGTGCCTAACACATTAGTAGACACATTGTTTAACCTTGAAAGACTAAGATCATGTCTTAAGACTAAGACAAAGACCAACCATGATTCCAGAGAACAGGGGATGAAGAATACTACCCACCTTCTCACAGAAAGTGATGGATAAAGACATAGAATAAGTCATACATTTTTACATGGCCACTTTGGGAATTTAATTTGCCTGACCATGTATATTTCTTATAAGGCTTTTGTTTTTCTTTTTTTTCCCCAATGGGAGGGGAGATTGTGGAAGAGAGAGAAAACAAATGTTCGCTAATTAAATAAAAATAATTTTAAGTGCTTGTTTATTGATTGGTTGATTGATTGTTTGATCCCAGGGCAAAAATTGTTTATGTGTTCCACTCCCAGCCCCAGACCTCTAAAAGAAAAAAACAAAACAGGAACAAGTTTCTAGGACAAGGACAATTGTTTTTAATGCAATTTAAAAAGGCAGAATTAATGTGTGGCTGCTATCTCTACTGCCAAAGGTGTTCAAAGCTAAACTCAGCCATTCCGATAACTATGAAGCACCTAAGTATACAACTCTAACACAGGAACTTCTGAAATTTGTATAGGTAGATTTTACTCCAAGGCACCTAGGTAGCACAGTGGATAAAGTGCTGGGCCTGGAGCCAAGAAGACCTGAGTTCAAATCCAGCCTCAGATACTTACTAGCTGTGTGACCCTGAGCAAATCACTTAACCCTGTTTGCCTCAGTTTCCTCAATCTATAAAATGAGCTGGAGAAGGAAATGGCAAACCATGCCAGTATTTCCACCAAGAAAGCCCCAATTGGAGCCATAAAGAGTTAGACAAGACTGAAATGACTGAACAACAACAATCTGACTCAAAAGATATTAGCAATATAAAAGGCAAAGAAAAAAGCTACCAAACATGACAAAAGTTGATTTGGTAACATAATCACAAATAACCTCAACATAGATTAAAACATACACACATACATATACACACACACAGAAACACAGAAAATATCACAGAATTGTGACCATTCCATTCATTAAAGATGCTGGTATTCTCCAAGCACACATTTTGCAAGAATACTTAAGGTAGAAAAATGAGCTTTGATCTAGCACAGATGAATGAAATTTCAAAGCTGAGACATCAAACATCCCATATCCGCCAAAGAGATCATATTAGTTTGGAGATTTCTAGAGTCATATGCAGTATTTCCCAACAGCTCACTGGTTAGAGGTCAATTGTTTTCATTAATGAAAAATTATCATTTGGTGGTCTACGCTCAATTCAATACTCATGGAGCAATTGGTACTATCACTATTGGTACTATCAGTACCACTATTCATGGAATCAGGAAAAGTTTGAAGACTAAATATCTAAATAGTCTCTCAATCTATCAATCAACAAGTATCTACCAACTGCCTACTGTGTCTTTGACCCTGTACAAGGCACTAGAGATACAAATACAAAAATTTAACAATTCCTGCCCTCAAGGAACTTACATTCTTTGGGTGAAACAATAGTTACACATAGAAGCATATACAAAATAAATACAAGGTACTTTGGGTGGTTGAATTATTAACAGTTGGGAAGATTAGGAAAAGCCTGACAGAGGAGACAACGTTTAGCTGATCTATGAAGCATCCTGGGACTCCTAAGAGGCAGAGGTGAGGAGTGAGTATATTCTAGTCATGAGCATGCAGACAAGAAACGGAATGTAATGCAGAATGCAATGTATGAAGAACAACATGAGCAGTTTGGTTGAAACAAAGAATGTGTATGGGGGAGTGATGTATAATTACTGGAATGGTAGGCTGAAGACAGATTTCAAAGGACTTCAAACATAAGCATACATAAAACATAGACTGGGTGTGCTTGAGTTTACTGGAAGACACAACCCACGTTCTCCATATTCCTAAGGTTTTAAATACCAAAGAGAAGAATTGGGGCATCATTATCTCCTGGACCAGATTACAGTTCTTTAACAGAACCTGGCATAGAGAAACTCACACTTGTGATTTTTGCCTTTGAGATCAATTCTGAACATAAAGGGAGTGAGGTTGGAGGAAGGAGCTGCCTGAAAGCTTTGAAAAATCACTTTAAGTAGTCTATATTCTAGCCAAACTATCCTTGCTGTTCCTCAGTCAGAACTTTCCATGCATCCTCTCCACACTTTTGTATAGCCTGTCTACCATATCTGGAATGCAGTACCACCTTACCTCTGCCTCTTAGAATCTGTAGCTCCCTTCAAAGCTCAGGTCAGTTATCTCCTTTTGCATGATTTTCCCCACTGATGCTTCCTTCTGCTACTGTTTACCTCCATATTACCTTTTATTTACTTTGTGTATGCATGTCATATATGTCCACCTCTCACCCAATTCTCACCTGTGGCTTTAAGAAGCACAGTAGCCACACCCCAGTAAAATCTTGGCAGACAGGTCAAACCAGATTGAGGGTAACCACCAGGCCTCAAATGTGGTAAGCCTTGTGAGTTAGGGACATGTCTACCCCAAGCATGTAAAAACTTCCCCTGGGAGAACGGGTGTTCCAACGGCCACGAAAGTGGCTGAAGCAAGTATTTTGAGGTGCTTAGAGCTTGGTCAGACAACAAAGACACCAAGGTCATCCAGTGTATGCCAGACCATTAGCAGTCATCTTGACTTTTGTGCTGCCACTGGAATTCAATGACTAGAAGAGGAGAGTGAGGCTGATGACTTTGTACAACTCTGCCTGACTTAGATCCAATTCATGCACAAGTCAAGACATCACCCATGATGTCACTGGTCCCCTTAAAAAGCAAAGGATGGGGGGGAACACCAGCCCTGGAGTCAGGAGGACATGAATTCAAATCTGGCCTCAGACACATAACAATTACTAGCTGTGTGACTCTGGACAAGTCACTTAACCCTAATTGCCTCACCAAAAAAAAAAATAAAAAATAAAAAAAGGATGACTAATAACAAACAACAACAACTTATATGTGTTATATATATTCAATGTATACATGTTGTTTCCCCTGATAGAAAGTATCGCAGTCATTGAGGGCAAAAAATGTTACTTTTTTGTCACTGTATTATCAAAACCTAGCACAATGACTGGCACATAACATTTGCTTACCAACTCTTTACTGATTATTTTAAAAATTAATGGGGGGGATGGGGAGATGGGAGAATCTTCAAAGCAGGTTTCTCCAAGACATATGAGGAGCTGATTCAAATTTAAAAGAACAAGAGCCATTCTCCAGTGCATAAATGGTCAAAGGATATGAGTAGACAGTTCTCAGAAGAAGAAACAGCTGCTATCAACAACCACGTGGAAAAAAATACTCGTATTCAATTTTGCAAAGTTCAGAATAAAAATAAAACAAAATGAAATTGCTTCTATTCAGGGAAATATTTTTACTTCAGTCCATCTACTGAGTTTACAAGTTTGGGAAAACTTACTAATCAAAATCATGTAAGATAAGTTAAAATATAAGAACAATAAATAAGAAATGTTGTTATAGCTTGTATTATAGAATTTAAGCTCATTTTAAATCTTTTTATCCCTAACATCTAGAGTGCCTGTTACATAGTGGTCACTTCATAAATGCTTGTTAAATGATTGAATTATATGCTAGAGCAAAGAAAGTGGAATTTACAAATGCCTGATACTCTGATTTGGGTACATTTCCAAACATTTTACTGAGCAATTTTCATTGTAAATATGGTCATCTATTATCATTTACATATTTTTTTCCCAAGGAGAGGTCCCCTTTTTTTCCTACTTGAGATATGACAGAAAAGTCATCTAAATGATACTTTAGACCCAACTAAATAAAAGATTTGCAAAAGGAGTTGAGGATCTGACTGCACCTGCCTGATAGACAAGCAGATGAAAATGGAAAAATTAAAGAGTCAACTTGGTATGGTGAATAGAGTAGTGAACTTGGTGTAAGAAAAGTTTGAATTCAAATCTTGCTTCAGTCACTTACTAGCTATGTAATCTTGTGCAGGTAACTTAACCTCTCTGTGCCTCAGTTTCCTCATCTGTAAAGAGGAGATAATAATAGCACCTACTTCACAAGGCATATAGATAGGGATATAGTGTGTGTATATAAACATATATATATAAATATGTGTGTGTATAAATACACACTTTTTTTTCAACAGATCAACAAACATTTATTAAGTACCTCGTTAGTGTCAGGCACTGTGACAAAACACAAAATATCCTCTTCTCTCAAGAAGTTTACATTTTTTTTTGTAATGGTATTTTATTTTTTCTAATTACATGTAAAGAAAGTTTTCAACATTCATTTTTATTAGATTTTAGGTTTCAAATTTTTTTCTCCCTCTCTCCCTAAGACGGCCAGAAATCTGATATAGGTTATACACTTAAAAAAACAAGTTCACAGACCCCAGGTTAAGAACAATCTGTGTTTGTGTGTGTATGTGTGTGTGTGTGTGTGTGTGTGTGTGTATACATAATAAGTATATTTCAATATAATTGTTTTCTTGTGAGTATCAAATTAGGTAATATGTATAAATAACTTTGTAAAACTTAGGGCAATATGTAAAAATTAGTTATTATTACTATTTTTTTTACCAGACCCATGATTTCCTCAGTGTAACAAGATCTAGGTTAGATACTTTGTCTACCATATGAATATTAGTACTTTCTCTGTTACTTACAGACTTGGAGAATTGTTGGAGCACTAAAAGTTGATTTCCCCAAGGTCATACAGCTAGTACGGCAAAGGTAGCACTTGAAACCAGGTCTTCCATCCTTTAAAACCAGTTAGTTTTCTATCAATTAACACCTAGGCATTAGGCAGAAATAATCTGAATTTAAAAAATCAAACTATTGATTTTCATTTTGATATTGGCATCTTTTAGGTATAGCCTATGGTCTAAGGTACATAGAAAAAGAGCAGAGGAAAAGAAAAAAAAAGAGTCAAGAGATAGACTAGAGAGAGAATTAAAAAAGAAAAAAATAAAAGAACCATATTCAGTAGGGGACAGAAGAAGGGAACAAAAAACACTTCTCATGTTATTCAGATAACACACATAACATACACACACACACTATCTGTATCTATATGAATATAGATATAGTATGTATATGTATACATATATGTATATTACACACATTTTTTTAAAAAGTTCACAGGCTCCAATTTAAGAACACTCTATGTATATGTGTATATACACATCGGAGACATTAGCACAGGACCACTCAGTATAGCATGCCCACATCAGAGAAGATGCTGTGCTCTATGAGCAAAGCAGAATTGAAGTACCTCAAAAGAAACATGAGATGTACAAATTTAGAGAATCTACCCCAAATATTCACATGGACTATTTGTGGCTGACCTGTGGTAGAACATTCCAAGCTCATTTTGGTCTGATCGGCCACAGTCAGACACGCTGGAACTTGACTCTAGCATAATGATGTCATTTTGGTCCTCTTCAAGAATGAAGGACAACAACCAACCAACCAATATATATACACACACAAATATATTTCATTATAATTATTTTTCTTTGTAATTCAATGTATTTTATTTTATGCGCTTAAAAACTGCTGATGGGGCCCATAACATAAACAGACAAACAAACAAAAAGGTTAAGTAGCCTTAATCTAGGACAAGGTGAATTTATACCTCATCTAATAGATATCCACATCAGAAAGAAGGGGTTTTTTTGTCAATTTCTGTCAAAATTGTTACCAAAAAAATAAACCCTGGCAAGGAATTAACCTTTCTAAAGGAAGCTCACAGGAGAACCCTACGATCTCCTACATTAACAAAAAGATAGGAATTAGCCCTGCGATTTCATTGGCATAGGAAATTCTAAGCATGATAACTCCCTCTACCAATGAAGGAAGGAGAGAAGGTGCATCTTTTCTGAAACTTAGAGTCTTAGAGAGTTTCCTATGGCACCAAGAGGTTAAGTGACTTGTCCAAGTTCACACAGCCAGTATATACCAGAGTCAGAATTTGAACTCGGGTCTTTTCCAGGCTATTTCTTTGTTCCTTACTCTATGCTGCTTCTCATCAAAAAGAAAATTAGAAGAAAACATGAGAGAAAGAGGAGAATGCTTAGAAGAGGCTCCAAAGGCAAACCAAAGGGAAGTGAGAGGAGAGAAAAAGAGTCAAAAAAAGATTGTAGGGTTGGAGTTAACATTCTCAAAATCATGCAACTCACAGAACTTAAACCCATTCCATTTGCCAAGTTGTCATGACCTTCTTTCTCCTCGATAGTACCAGAGGACTTCAAAGTCAAAAGAGATGGAAGAGGAGAAAGAATATTGCCAGCCAAAGGCAGTCCTCTGTTCTAGCTCCTCAGAGAATTGTTATTGATCTGAATTCCATCTTTTTTTCTCTTCATCTAGGAATGTTTCATCAGCCACATATCAATTTGCTTCTCTCTTTTACATTGAAGTTAAGAACAGGACTAAAATATTAGTTATAGAATAGGTAAAGGAAAAGGAGAGTCAGTGGACAAAGCTCTTTCCCATCTAAACCAACCATTCCCACCTCAGTCCCCTCCTACTTGTAATTACCAGTAGAAATCTGGTCCTAGAAGCTCCACTTCCCTGTTACCTTGAATGGTTAAAAAAAAATGCTTACAAACTTCTATGTTCACCTTTTTTCCTTTTATATCCTTGTCTTGCCATTCATTACACAGGATTAGACAATCTACCACAAAAAAAAAAAAGAGTTTCTCATCATAGGCACATCTGTCATTGAAGCTGTTTGTACAGTACTTGTGGATTTGACCAGGATGTATGACTAGGGCATTTCTGAGATTTGTAGGTCAGAGGAAGGACCGTAAAAAATTTGGCTTGAGGGACCAAAGTTTAAATTTATGTCCCAGTTCCTTTTTCACAAAACCTAACAAAAATATGATTTAGTCTCCTTGCCATTACCTCCCTATACCTTTTCATGTTATTCAAATGGTTTATTTCAGAATCTACATTCTTTTTTAATACACTGGGCTTGCTCCACAGGGAAAGAGTTAGCAAGATTTGGCTTCCTGGAAGCTTATGCAACAGTCATAAAAGAGAGACAAACATCTGCCAGACAGGTTGTAAGTAGGGTTAACACTCAGCTGGCATTTTATTGGCACAACCTATATGTTTACCTTAAGGCTAGTTTCCAGAAAAGAGAGCACGCTAGCATTGCAAGTTAAAGTTAACCAGTTTTATTAAATATTCTAACAAATTGAATGAAAGTGATTTAAAGTCTAAGTTTTGTGTTTGCAATTTTATCAAACATTTTTCTAGTTCTAAAGGATGTATTCATTTAAATTTAAATTTCCTAAGCAGTTGTCACACAAGCACAGGTCTTATGGAATTTACGTTTATTTAACTTTGATTTTTTTCCCCCTTGAAAAGTGGAAATTCACAAGTCTTTTCTGTATCCTGTGTACTGAATCAGTTGTCTATTCCTTACTGATAGGAAACAGCACAGCATGTTGACTCATTACAAAAGGATGGAAAGTGTCTGAAGTGGAAAGAGAAATAGATTTGGAGTCTGTGGACATGGATTCAGGTCCTGGTTCTACCACTTGTCATCTGTATAATCTTGAATGGGTCACAACCTCTCTTGAATTTAATTTCCTTATCATAAAATAGGTTGGAATAGATCCATTTTATTGCTCCTTCCAGGTCTAAATCTATGTTCCTTTGAAACTGGAGATAAAATTAACATAGGACTTGATACTGTGGATAAATTTCTACAGATATTAATTCCATATTCAATCATTTATTTAAACAAGACAAAGATGTACCCATATTGGATAAATGTGATTCAGAAACTCTGTTATTCCAATATAGTTTTTAACCCATAGCATCACTCATTTAGTTGTAAAGATCCTGATTGTATTTAGAGTGCCTAAATGCTCAATAAAATACATAAATATATGTATTTGTGTGAATATGTAAATATGTACACATGCAAAAAGATATATGAAAGTTCTCTTCTCTCCCTTGTGATAGGAGGGCACTCATAGACCCAGAAGATATAGAAGCTACCCTCCCTAAATACTTTTCCCTCCCAAAAAAAGATTAAATTAAGTGGAGAGGAAATCACTGGGGCCAACACAATAGTAAAAAATTTTTTTTCAATGAAAGAACAAAAACTTTTCTCTTTTAGCAAAAAGACACCTCAGCTGCCTAGTAGTCAGGTAGCAGAATCACATCAGATACATGCGCTGTAGCAGCACCAACCACACTTGAGTCCAGATCCTTTCTCTAGGGCATTAGCCTCTGTGTGTCAGCAAGGAGGAGGATATTTCCCCCAACAGAAGTGAGAAGTTAGACTATCCTGAAGGCCTTGGAATAGTTTGTTTCCCCTTTGTATGTTGAGAAAATGCTGCAACCTGTTGATTCATTCCACAACTGGAAAGAAAAGCATCAGTACAGATAGAGCACTTTTTAGGTCTGGGGCAATAATCACGCAGTGGACTCTTGAATCAACTCTTCAAGGCAAATTCATTTGAGGATGAGAGCGACAGGGTGCCACAGCTCTGCTGTCAAAAAGGGAAGTGAACTTATGTGAGGTACAGAAAATACCTGGGGAATAACTAATTGCCATCAGAGAACTTCTTGCAAAATCCAGTGTTTTTTCCAACTAATTTAAGTGCTCTAAATGCTTTCTAAATTTCAGTTAACTAGGACAAAGTCCAAGTCACCCTAGCCTGGTTATGACTAAATGCAAGGTCAAATATAGATAAAAATTGTGCCTTGTGTGAAGTGTGTTTTGGAGACTCTAGCAGTTTTATTTTTATTTTTTGACTCTAAATCTATAACTACAAGCTCCTCTGAAGATTATATGTGTGTGTGTGTGTGTGTGTGTGTGTGTGTGTGTGTGTGTGTGTGTATAATCTCATTGCTATATCCATCCTTACCACCTTCTCATTAGAACCAGATTAGGGCTAGAATTAGAACTCTATGGTAGTGGTGCCATTATCCTCAAAACATCCATTTAGTCTTTCTTTTCTCCTAGTCTAGTGTTTGGTCTGGTCTTTCCCACCTCAAGTAGCCAGTGTAATGTTTTATTCTTTGGGGTATTGGAGACTAAAAATGTATACATACCAAAAAAAAAAAAAGAAAATTAAAAGCCAAATTATCTGGCTCATCGAAAGTCTGTAAGATGCTTATCAATTTTGATACATCAGTCAAAAACTCTTGGACTGAAACAATCCTTACAGATCAACTCTATTTTCATTAGCTGTTATAAATATATTTAATAAGCTCTTTAAGATTATAAAGATGTATTTTTAAAGTACTCAGTAAAGTTATAAACATTCATCAATAGTCTTTAGTCATCCAAAATCTCTCTAGGACAGTTCAATCACTTTTGCAATGGCTACAGTGACTGACTGGTAGATTCAGTAATTTGAAGGCAGCAGGGTGACTATATTTGGTTGGAATGTGGTTAGAAGGTATAACCTTACTAACAAATCAAATTAAAGAAGGGTGGAATATTTACATCCCTGTCCTAGGTCAGAATATTTGCAAGCTTCAAAGTATTATGTAATAATAGGAAGTTCCATAGATGAGTGAGGAAGGCAAAACACATCTATTTTATAGCTTCATAAACTGAGAAATGAACCAACTGAAAGTTCTATTCCTCTTGATGATTTGAGTTTTTAAAAAAATCTTCCCAATTTACAGAAATGACTAGGCTATGAAGAGCTAATTATCCAGTTATTCCAATTTCAAAAATTAGCAAGCAAATAAGATTTTCCTCTCCTGGTGGGCCTAGGCTACTGCCTTGTTTAAGAATCTGCCACTGACCTTACAGTTTCTATTTTAGCCTCCAGGAACATCTCTAACTAGGCTCTTGAAGAGGATCTTGAACCATCAATTTGCCTGCCTCCCCTCACTTGATCTCTCTTCAACCTCAAATATAGTGCCTGGATTTATATCTCAAAGGTTAATATACTCCTACCCCTTTATATTCTCCCAGTCCCAGTGAGTTTGAACCCCTGGCTACCAAGGTACAAAACCTAGTACCCATTCCCAACTGTCCCAACCCTTATTCCTAACCCTCTCACTTCTGTCCCCTCAATGTCTTGGTCCAGATCTGCCTACCACTTCCACTCAGTAATGTCTGCTCCATAATAACAAATTTCATTTCATCTCCAAATCTCTTTGTTTTTCTTCCATTTTGTGGAACTCATTCAGACCTGACTCCCTTCTAATGGCACTGCTTCCTTCCTTATATTCTTCGGCATCAGTTGCTCTTTCATCCATAACTCCTATTCACTGATGGAGGTGAGGGTAGTCTGAATACTCCTTGTTCTCCCTTGCAGCTCCCAGTCTCCGGTTCTATCACCAATTCTTAGCGAACTCTTTTCTTTTGAGGTTCATGCTATCCAAATCTATCACCCAAACCAGATTCTGGTGGCCGTTAACTCCTCACCCCCTCCCCCAGGTTATTCTTCTCCTCTCCTTAATTAGTTTATTGCCTGGCTTATAGTCTTTCTACCACAACTCTATCCCTCTGGTTAGAGGACTTCAACATACATACTGATACTTCCTCAACTACATTAACTTTCCAATTATTCAAACTACTCTTCATCTATATCATGTTAATTTACTATGTTTCATCACCAAGGCTCTGTCTTTGGCCCTCTTTTCTTTTACCTTTATACTATGTGATGTCATTGGTTCTCAGGAGTTCAATTACTATCTCTATGCAAATGATTCCTTAGCCCAAGGATCTCTCCCGTGTGCTCTGGTTCCATCAACCATCTTTGAGATATCTCAAACTGGATGTCCCACAGGTATGTGAAGCTCAGCATGTCTAAAACAGAACTCATTATCATTCCCCCACCCCAAACCCTCCCCTCTTTCAAACTTCCTATTATTATCAAGGGTACCATCATCTTCCCAGTTAATTGACTGCCATATTCACTGCTTTACTCTCATTCACCCTACATATCCATTTCATTGCCATATCTTGTCATTACCACCTTCTAAACATCTCTTGTATATAATTATCCCTTCCACATTTTGGGGATTAAGGGCATTTCCCCCCACACACACACACACAATCTGACAAACCTACATAAATGATTTTGGCCCTCCCTTCATACCAGAAAAGGTCTAGATTCTTTTTCTTTTTCTTTTGTGAGATGTTCACAGTACCTTATTATAAAATCTGGGTTAAATGTTTTGTTATAGGCTATATTATACAATACTATACATATATTTTATGCATTCTGGGGTTTTTAACTTTTTCTGTGTCATCTGTTGGCCTTCACATGTCTGTGGCTTCCACAAAACTCCCAAAAAATTCCCATTTAATTTCTTATGCCAACCTGCAATATATTGAAATCACCATGGGGAAAATGGAGATGTGGAAGAGATAACTGTACACCCTTTCTCTCCGCTACCACAGTTGCCACCCTAGTTTAGGACCTCATCATGTCTTGCCTGCACTATTTCAATAGTCTTCTAATGGATCTCTCTGACATGTATCTCCCCACTCCAATCCATTCAGCTTCCAAAGTGATTTCCTAAAACAGGTTTGACCATGCCCCCACTCTCAATAAACCTGAGCAGCTCTCTATTATTTTCTAGGTCAAATATAAAGTTCTCCATTTGGCTTTTAAATCTGTTTATAACCTGGCCTCTTTCTACCTTTCCACTTGTCTTACACTTTACACTCCACCAGAGACTTCCATGCATGGAATTTTTTTTCTCACTTACACATCTTAGTTTCCCTGGCTTCATTCAAAACTTAGCTCAAATCCAACCATCTGTAGGAGGCCTTTCTTAGTCCCTACAGCTGCTAGTCCCTTCCCCTCTATGACTACTTTCTATTTACTGTGTATATATCACCTATGTACCTAGATATTTTCATGTTTGTTTTCCCCATTAGAATGTGAGCTTTTAAGGAAGGGACCATTTTTGCCTTCTTTGTGTCCTTGGTGCTTAGCATACTACTTGGCACATAATAAGCTAAATGTTTGTTGACTGACTGGTTAAAATGAATTCTTCTCTATTTACTTTATAACATAGTTTAGCATTGCTATTTAAATGCTTGGTGCACTGAAATATATTAGTAAGGTATATTTATTAAAGATAATGAAGTTTATATAGGAAAAATATTTACCACACACTACTGCAAAATATTAAAAGTAGAAAGTATCCAACCATCACTTGTGTGATTTTTTAAATGAATTACAATGATCTTCTCCATAGCAACTGCTCTAAACTGTTTCCTGTCCCCACAAGATTTCTAACCCCCCAAAAGTTAATAGTTGATAACTTTATATTCCTTAGCTGAAAAGATTGAGGGTGTCCTAAGTGAGCTTCCCCTCAATCCTCTCTACCACTCCTCAAAACTCAGTATTCTTTGTGGGAACTTTTTGTTCTCATTATCTTGGTATGGTTGGAATTTAACATTATCACAACTATTTGAAATTTCTTCTTAATTTCTGTGGCTATTATTGGCTTTTCTGAATAAAGTTTGATTTAGGTTAACATCCTATTCAAAGTACTATAATAATTTCTAAAAGAAGATGATATTTGACAAACAGTTGACTAAGAACTGACTGAGGCTGCCCTGGCTTCCATTCCCAGGCCAATGAATTGCTTGAGACCGACCAGATTTTATCACTTCTAGCCTCTGATTATTTTGTGGAGTTCCCAAACTCTCCTCTCCAGAGATTCCCCAGCTTTTTTTATGGACTTTTGCTCCTTACTTAAAACAACTTACTTTGTGACACTCTGAATGCCTAACTCCTCCCATCAGCAGACTAGTCATTCTCTTTGCCTTAGTACCCTGTTCTCAGCCCCTTCCCCAGGGGGACCCCAGCACTTGCTCTGTGGAACCCTGAGCTACAATTCACTTGCCCTGATTAAAGATCTGAGTTTTGTTTTACCGACTGTTTTCATTTAAAATTCACGTTGACATACTCTAGTAGGATTTCACCTACTATCAAGATCACACAGAATCAGAGAACTTACTTCTATGGTTACAAAAAAAGTATCCTTGAGCCATTACCTCCATTTCTAGGATTCCCTGGGCCCTTGCTTTAAGTCTCAGTCTCTCTCTCTCTCTCTCTCTCTCTCTCTCTCTTTCTCCCTCTCCCTCTCCCTCTCTCTCTCCCTCTCTCTCTCCCTCTTTCTCTCTCTCCCTCTTTCTCTCTTTCTCTTTCTCTCCCTTGCTCTCTCTCCTTTTCTCTCTCTCTCTCCCTTTCTCTCTCTCTCTCCCT